>NC_068355.1:137273849-137331349 GCF_020536995.1 Dreissena polymorpha | reverse complement strand
TTGTGGATAATACTGACTGGATTAAAATTATCTCTCAAATATAGCGCAGCCAACTTTGAGCTTATTTTAAAAACATGACAAAGTGTGATCTGGTTTACTCGACCTCCAATATGCAACCAGTTAAGTCTAGTAAAATGTTTTTACCTATGTGAGACCTAGGATGCACATTTAATATGAACCTGATAAGTTTATTTTGGGTGACCTGTTACTTGTTTTTTTTAACATTTGAGTTAAACTAGAGTACCAAACAGAACAACCAAAGTCAAAGTGGCACTGAATTAAAGACATGACTAGAAGCCTTCTAGTATCTGTGGATAAAAATCCTTTTTTTCGATATAAAACTTTAACCTTGCATTGGCCTTCTTGATGACTGACTATGCCATAGAAGTGAAAGACAAATTTTGATAAATTGTTACCCCTAAATACTTTACTGATGATGTAGATGAAATGGGTGTTCCATCACATGAAATATTTAAAACGGGTGGTATTAAGCTGATGTGCATGAGTGCTTATATATTTCCATTGTCACATATTTTATTGATTGAATCATCATTAAATTAAACGTTTGGTCGGGATTACTGAAATGACAAATTAAAACGACCAATACTTATGAGCGGTTTCTAAGCTTTAACCTTATCAAACGCTTAGTTGATCGCACTGAAATACGGGTCACTCAGTATAGTTCGCACTGTGCTTCAAAGAAGTATATTAGTGAACGAATGAATCTTGTGACTAGTCAGACATTCCTACTGTCCCAACGGGATTTAAACAAAATCAACAGTCTTAGGATTGAATATTTTTGATGTTTTTCTTTTATTGTAAAATTGTTGTGACACGGGATGGGAAAACTTTTTAATCGGATTCACTAATACAACTGAAATGGTTTAGTCGAATGGAAGGAACACAGTTCGAGTCCAGAGGGAAATAGTTTCTTTTTGAAATAATGCTCATGTTTTTTATACTTAATTTCTTTAGTTAAGTTGTTGAAATGTTTACATATTTGTCAATTTTATGGTATCCTTTAAAACTTGCCAATAACTGAGAACAAGGCCGATTAATGAACATGTATTCAAAGGACATATCTTCCCATTATCAACTCTATTTCTTTTTATGTGCATAGATTCTAGCTCGCTTCTTTTTACGTGACTTGCTGTTTCAAGTTTACATAGATCTACATGTAAATGTTTTTGTTTCCCTTTCAACACTACGGTAAGTTGTAATTGACTATCGTTGGATTTTTAAGAAATATTCCGAATGATGTTTATTACCGCGAAAAATTAAAATGGAGCACTTGCCCCCGTATCCCGAGTCATTGACTGAATTCGAACAAAAGCGTGCCGTTATAGACATACAGACAGTATTATTGGAAATAATTCCCATGTTTTGACTTGTGAATAAGTGCTGTGCCTAATAGCAGCTACGCCCCTGACGTTGAGTTAAGCACATATTTATTTTTAAAAAAATGAGGCATCTAGCTGATCATTACTATACATGGTGATCTATGGCAAAGATCAAGAAAAGAATAAGTCGATTACAAATTAGTGTACGTTTTACTCAAAAGTTCATTCCGACATTTGAATGCTTTAACAGGGTGCAGGATCACGTGACTTTTGGGGGTTCCACTTGTTAACTTTAATAGATGTAACACGACGGTAAGCGGTGCTTAATTTCAACACGATGCCTTTACCACGTGACTTTTTCGGATATGTGTTGGGAGAATAAAGCGCGACCCAGTTAACATTTTTAAGGATCTCTTTTGCAATATTTCAATATTTCTAATGGCATAAAGTGGAGATCCCGCTCTTTCGTGAGTTTTTTTTATTATAGGTATCATGATCTTTAAAAAAAATACTAGTAAGTATTTGTTCAGTATAGTGCAACCGCGCGTTTGAACGGTTAGAAAAATGTCGGATCAGTGTTGGGACTTCATATAACAAACGCGCTGTTGCACTTTTTTTGAAGAAAAAAATACTTATTTGTGTAAAAAATATATGTTATAGTATCAAAATCACGTACCGCTGCTGCAAGATGCCGCCATTTTTTATTTGTCGCTGAAAAAGTTACTATGACACCGTGCTTGCAGTTGAAAAAATTACTCCCACACCGATCGACATGCGACACTTGCGCGATATTTACTCGATATAGTGTCGATTGTCATATCGTGCGTCGCGCGTCGTATCGTGCGTCGAGCAAATGTCGGTGTCGACATATGAAATTTTAGGTCGACAGGCGACATTTGCGTGACAGGCGACATTTGCGTGACATTTTCTCGATATAGTGTCGATTGTTATATCGCATGTCGCGCGTCGTATTGGGCGTCGCTCAAATGTCGAGTGTCGCGCTCGAAGGTCGTCACATGACAATTGAGGTCGACATGCGATAATTGAATTCGACATGCGAAGCGACACGCGACTTTCATCGCGACGCACGATATGTCAGTCGACAATTCAGTCGACAGTCAAGATTTTCTGCAATATTCTTTCTTACAACCCAGCGCGATATGCGACACTCAAATCTCGATTGTCGCATGTCGACTTCAAATGTCGAGTGTCAATCATGCGTCGCTTGAATGTCTTGCGTCGACCTCAAAGGTCGAAACGCGACAATCAACTTGGCTCTATCAGGATTCCGTAATGGCCGGTTATTTTTCAAGCAACGTACAATTTTATCACCGATTTCAGACGTATTCAAGGATTTATTCTGATACCTTAAGATATCGACACAGACTGCACTAAAAGCTGTCTTTTATGCACTATAGATTTTTGCAAATGTATTTCAATTACGTTAAATATTTGCAAAAATAAAGTTCTTAACGGTGCGATTACATTCTGTCCAGCCCGTGTGTAAACCGCTGAAAACGCCGTTGATTTTGCGTCCTGTTAAGAAAATTATTTAGACTGAGTATACTTCTAGTGCAAATTCGACTCCCTTAGCTTATTTCCATTCAACGGAACTAAAAATATATAAATTAATAATTGATACTTGAATGACCTCATGGTGTACTTTAAAATATCACTTTTAAAGGTGTTACCGCCCCATGGCACGCATTAAACTTTCATCGATGCTAGTGCATTGCCTCTAATGACTTGTAAAACTGTAGAACACTAATTACGCGTATTTAACCAGTTGCAACTACTTTTACCACTTAACACCAGAGCGCGTAAATGTGAATGCGTTAAATGAGTTCAATAAATATTATAATAGTCACATTCAAAGCGCCGCTAACATGTTCTCTAGAAATTCCATTAATATTTACAATCGTCAGACATTTTACTTACCATATCTTACCGGACAAAGACCGTTATGAATGAACTTACTGAATGGCGGTTCTGAATCATGTTTGAGTTTTTAAAAGTGTGCGCTACAATTTATATCAATGATAGAGAGTTCTGTAGTTTAGCAGTAAATGAGAGTGAATCATATGCAGCTTTGACCATTTATCTTTATAACGCGTTTTTGTTTTGATTTTTTTTTAAATTACCTACAAACAAGGATTTCGAGTGAGTTTAATAAAGTATGGTATGAAATGACAACGAGTTTCAGTTTTTTATTATCACATGTTAAAAACATTTTTAGCATAGTTGCGGTTACGCAACTATGCTTATGTTAGAGCTACATTTCGAAAACCGACATGGAACGGTTGACCATTATGAAGCCTTACCTGATCAAAAATCAGACGAAATATCTATTTAATATAGTTTATGGTAATTCTAACATTTTTCTATTTAGAAACGTTTTTCTAACGTTTTCTTCCAAGAATATTGCTGACACCGTTTTTAGTGATTTTTTCTAAGACCGTTTTACGTGAAAAAACCTTCTAAGAAACTAAAACAAATTTCGTTCGTAAAACAATTCTGTTCTGGTTGATAGTGATCTCACACATACTTTCTATTTCCTTTGTTTACTGTTCTGGGAGAGGTCAAATTCATTAGGCCCTGGTTTAAGGATATGTAGAATTTCATTGGTTAATTATAAATAGAAATTAACATATTCTCAACAGGAATTAAGTGGGGCATAAAGCACTTTCATTCTTTGTAAATGTGTAAAAAAAATAGCGGAGTACGATGAATGTTTTCTGATTTATGACATGGATTCTGACCTGCCTTTCTATGGATTTAATGAAGTAGAGTTTGAAATTAATAGAGATGTGTTAATTGAAATTAAAATGATTTACTTTGAGCCAGAAATTAACGTTACGAGTAGAGCTAACGGTTTAAATGTGGTAATGACCCATTTTGTTTGGCTCATGTTGAAAGCATTTGCTGTGATAGTGCAAAGCATGTTGTCCACTGTTTGCATATTGTTACCCGGAAAGATAGAAGTGATTGCAGGGTTTATCTGAAAATGGGGTTTTTAGGGGCAAGTTCCGAGGCACCCGAAAAAGTCTGTTTTACCCCAGATATCAATTTAAAGTGCATTTTCTGCATTGTTTTGTGCTTTATTTTCAAGCTGTTGATGAGCTGTACTGAATATTGTCTGAATCTATTTTCAGGCTGTGACTGAAGGCCTTGTTTTGAGGGTGTTTTGCAGACCAGTAGTTGTCGGCCTGGGGATTTTCAAGAAAAACTGTAGACTTCCCCCGAAGGTGCAAAAACAGTCGATTTTGATTTGAGTCGAATTCTTTTTTGGTTTGAACATGACATATCGTTTTTATTGCTAAAATCGATTTAGCTAAGAATGCCCGTCAAGAAAAGGTATGGTTATGGGGGTCTCTATGTGCAAAATGTTGTATTTATTTTCGCTCAAATTTGTCGCTTTTACATTGAAACATATAAGGAAACTATTAAGTATATTTTGACCTAAACATTTACTTCATCAGCACCTTCCATGTATCTTGCAACTATGCTTTCAACGCCATCGGCGCTCTCGTTTTAACATGTCTTCAAATGTTATGACATGTTCAGTTGCCTTACGTTTGCGGATTATGGTGTCATTTTGGCAAGAAATTTCCTTCGATTGGTTATACCAAAAAATGTAACGCTTAAACAACTTTCAAAATAATTAAAACTCTTGAGCAAAATGCATGTGCGTAAAGTCCGCACAGGCTAATCAGGGACGGCACTTTCCGCTTAAACTAGATTTTCGGTAAAAAGGGACTTACTTTAAACAAATTATACCATGACAGCGGAAAGTGTCGTCCCTTATTACCGGTAACCTGTGTGGACTGCACAGGCTAATCTGGGACGACATTTTACGCACATGCATTATGTCTAGTTTTCTCAGCATGCGACTCATTCTGTGAGTAAAGAAAATTACCAGTCAGTGGTTTGTTAGTATAGCGGTTTGCTCGCCTTATCCAGTAGTCAACGTTAGGAACAACGATTCGTGTTTCTCTGTATTCAGCTGTAAAAGACACTGCACTTTGCCAAGCTCCTTTCTGAACATATTGTTAAATTATGTAGATAATTATTAAACCATGAGTAAGCATATTATCTATTTCAAACGCTAGAGTCATATTTATTATTCAACAGTTTTCTTCCATAGAAAAAATAATAATATTTTATTGCATTGAAAATACTCGCGAAAAAAGAAGTTTGACCGTATGCATGTTTTTGTTCAGTTCCCAAACTGCATAAGACAGAACAATTATGTAAACAATATCATAGTCTGCAGTCCAAAACGTAGCATAACTAAAGATTCTATGCGGTAACGCGTTATATAGCCAACAGGTAATCCACCAATAATCAACCTTCCATAGTAATAGCTGGTAGTTACACATAATATTGCAAGTACAATTCACATATTGCTTTAACGAACGAAACTTTAATCGAGATATTCAAATTGTTAGGCACAAATTTCAGAGAGCTGTCTTCTAGTATACATTGTAGTTGTTAATATTTTCAATTAATAGATGGCAACCAACGATACCAACATATCATCCCAATGTGATTAATCAACAATCATTTGTTCTCAATGTACGTGTCTCAACGAGACAAATTGATCAATCCATATGGAGCCGGCGACGACGTTGTCACATGTTAATTACAAAATGTAATTAGAGTTGACACAATGATTATGACACTCCGATATACAACGTTTTATGCCCCATGATCAAATGATCGGGTGAATATTGTTTTTGGCCTGTCTGTCATTGTATGTGTGTGTGTCTGTCTGTCTGTCCCAAAACTTTAACCTCGGTCATAACTTTTGCCATATTGAAGATAGCAACTTGATATTTGGCATGCATGTGTATCTCATGGATGTCTGCACATTTTTAGTAGTGAAAGGTCAAGGTCATCCTTCAAGGTCAAAGGTCAAATATATGGCTTCAAAGCGGCGCAGTAGGGGCATTGTGTTTCACAAACACAGCTCTTGTTAAATAATATTTTGCGTATATCCAATCGGTGTAAATGTCACACATGTAAAACTATCCACACAACTTGAGTTTATTTACATTGCATTAAATATTCGCCACAAACTGAAAATTCCAAAATACTTTATATTTTGTTTAATTATTTTTGCCTTCGTTTTTAAGAAGAAACTATAAGCTAAAGCTAAACTTTTTGTCGGTTGATGGAGACTTGACAGAAGGATACCCGGCATGTTAAAATGCCCTTCGATTTGCCCACCGTATTAAAAACATGTTTTAGGGGACCGCAGAAATTAACAATATCATAACATACTTATTTCAAAAGAAAAGCAGTTCACCACTTTAATTTCCTAAGCTTAAAGGGGCCGTCCAACAGATTTTGGCATGTATTGAAGCTTGCCATTAAATGCTTTATATTGATAAATTTAAACATTTGAACTAAAAAAGTCCAGTAAAAAAACAACAATACAATTTAAAAAAAGGAAAAGAGTAACCCTCAACAAGGCTCGAACCACTGACCCCTGGAGTCCTGGAGTAAAAAGTCTCCCGCCTAGACCACTCGACCATCCATGCTCATGCTTAGAGCGGATGTAATTTTCCACGTAGTTTCTCAAAATATAAGGAGAAGAACTTTCCAAATTATTCAATCGTTTCGCGTCGCACGATGCTTTATAATTTTCAGGTTTTCAAATCGTCATAAGAAGTATCCATCATATTTGCTTAACATTGAAACTTATTCGTATGAAATCATTAAAGCTGCTTAGTTATTTCTTTCTTATATATCTATGAATAGGGAGTAAAGACATGACGAATGTGGTTGTCCAATGATAGAAGAAACATTTTAGCAATATATTTAATTTAGATAATTCATGATACCTCATATCATCAAATTACAACTGTCAAAATATCTATGTGTTGCAATAATCGATAACATTATCAATTGATCTCAGTTTCCAGCTCCTGTCATATTTTCTGAGCACTACTGTGATAATTAGTTTGATCTCTTTTGAATGGTGATATATATTTTTTATTTCATTAAATAATTATTTTACTATGAACATAGTTATGTTTAAGGTCAACATAGTTATGTTTAAGGTCTGCCTCTTTTTGTCATGCCACCAATAATAAGGACCACAAGGGAAATTAGGGCTTGCTCTTTTTTGTGTTATCCTTGGTGTGGTGAGCATGTCATATTTTATTGTACATGATATAGTTTTTAATAATTGCTTATTTTTTTATTCTATGTTATGTTGTGAACTGTGTAGATGCTTCCTATGCCAAAATAAATCTATCTATCTATCTAAACAAACTGTTACGAAATAACTGAATTTATTTTTTTGACTTTTGTAATAGCAGAAGTTTATATGAAATATGAAGGATTTAAATGTTCGTTATAAGTTTAGAAAATGGACTTTATTAGATAACTGATATTTACCACGGTGCTTAACTCAATTTAGAGACCGGGTCGAAGTAAATTTCAAATGTATTGAACTTGGTGGTTTGCAACTTGGTGGCGTGTAGCCATCTATCACCAAGATGCTTGACATAAACAAGCGTTCGGAATACAAAGCGAAAGTTGAAAAGGCAATTTCGCTTTTGTAATATTAATATAATTCCCTTCACAACTACGCAACCGATAGGGAAAAACAACAAAATACAGCAACTTATTTTTTGGTAAGCTGTTGGTTTAACCGACTGGCTGATCAATTGTATTACCTCTACACGTCGCATCCATTTTACATGCATTCTAAAATATATTCTGGTAGGCACTGGTCTATCGTAAGTTCGTGGATATAACAAATAGAACAGTTTTATAAGTAATTATATTTTTATTTTGATCAAATTAATATAATTAAGCATAAATTAAATCCTTACCTGTGTGAATATTAACAAAGAATCAAATTCAATTGTAATCTTGTCTTCCAAATTCAAGTTAACAAACACCATCCATCAGTATGAACTGCCATTTTGAATTCATGTAAGTTCGTGGATGACACATGTGATGCATTACTCCAGAACAGCTGATTAGGCCAAATGTAGAAAAATGTGTGCTTTCTAAATATTTTTTTTTAACATGAAGGAAAACATTTAAAAAAAACATGTAACTGAACATTGAACATTTATAAAGAACATTATTTAATGAAATATTTAATGTTTCAATGGAGTTGGATTGGCCTGTAAATTAACACAGGTAGTTAGCGTGTGGCTATGATATTTATTAGTGAAAACATCATTTTGAATGATAAATAATCAAAATATAACGAAAAATCAACTTTCTGTGAAAAAATCACTATCAAATAAATATATATATATAATATATTATAATAAGGTATACAACTCAAGATCACCCGAAAACAGGCATAACTTCATCAAGTGTGCAGCGATTTTCACAAACTCGGTCTTATAAATGCGACGCAGAAATAAATTTCCTTGCATTTGCAGAAATCTGGCAAGATACTTACATTTCCAGAAAGTAAATTCATTTCTGCGTTGAATAAGACTGAGTTCGTGCACAACTGATGATGGTATGGCTGTTCAAAGCAATGCACCTCGCTTTCGGTTCATTCTGAGTTAAATACCTATGATAGTGAAATATTGTTTTTCAGAAAAGTTGATTTTTCGTTATAATTTGATTATTTATCATTAAAAATGATTTTTTCTCTAATAAATATGATAGCCACACGCTAACCACATGTGTACATAAAATAAAAAGGCATAAGGAACCAGGTACCGTAAAACACTTCTTATTTTATGTTGCCTAAAAAGCATTTAAAAATCGAGTACGAGGCTGTGTACATACAGTGTCAATAGAACGCTGAATATAAACATAGTGAGCAAAATAGGTTTTATGTATTTGTTATGGATTTTTTTGGAAAAGGAAATTTGTGCATTATGGAAATGGAGGTAAAATACACTAAAGTTATGGCCATTTTTCAATTTGTGTGCCTGTTTAGAACGCATTTTATTAAAATATTTTGTTCTCAGTTGTAAAAAGATAGTTTGCAATACACAATTACCGTTTTCGTCTCCAGGATGTCAAAATCTAGCGCGTGTAGTTATTCCAAACTGACAATCCACGAACTTACGCTATCCACAAACTTAGCGTATGCAACGATATATTTAAGTTTTAACACACAAGCACTCGGCATTTGTTTCACCAACCCCATACCCACTGACCTATACAAACTACTTTGTTTGTATAGGTCCCTGCCCCATCTTACTGCTACTCCCTCCCAAAACCCTCAAAATTGCCCATTCTTAATACAAACTATCAGAACAAAAAAGATGATTTTTTAAAATTTATTGTTAACTTACCATAATTGCCTAAAGTTTTATGACACTCTAAGTTTTCAGACATCCTCTTTTTTACCAAAAATAATTATCTCTGACTATCATAGTATAAATCCTCCTCATAGTATCATGCCTTTAACAAAAACCTTCAACAAGTGCTGGAAAGTGTTTAATATTTTTTTAATTTTTAGAAGTTATAATTTTTTTACTATAACAACGATCTTTCGCATGATTTCAGTGTCCGTGTGAAAGTAGGGCTCGCTCCATTGGTCATTGTCCGCTTGGGTACTACTTACATGTACCCCGGATACTCTTAAGTATGTTTACATGTACTCCGGGTACAGTTAATATACTTAAACATACCCGGTTGATATTAGACTGTACCCAAGTTGAATTACCGCCCAAAAATCAGTTTTGATAATATGGAGGCCATTAAACAGAAAATTTGACATAAATGCCAACATAATTAATGAAAAAAAAATTAGCCAACAACGACCGATTTAGCTTTAAATTTCCCGGGTAAGTTTAAGAAATAATCGACGTGTTATTACTGCAATACCAACGGTTTGGAGTTCTGATGCGTAGTAATTAAACCACGAGTGGTTTTGTAACAAGCATTGGAACGATGAACCGTTAGTTATAACCGCAATAACCAACGCTTACACGTCGGTTATTTCGACTCTAACACGAATTCATTAATAAGTTATCCGTGATTTAAAGGTTATAAATGAGAATAATATTAACCGAACGTCCTCCACTTTTCCGGGAAACATGATGTCACCACAACAATGAAAATCAAATGACATTGTCTTCATTCATAAACAGTGCGTGGACAATCAAAGTGTTGTCATACTTATCTCTAAACATTAACAAATATTTTGCTTATTGATTTAACACAAATACATTAAATGAACGAAGCATGACATTTTATTACCTTTGGTTGAAGTGAACTGCAGTACGCAAACATTTATTTCTTCTCCGAATCGCGCATAAGCACCCGTGCATTTTACTGAATTCATTCTAGGAATTTCCAGAACTATTTTCAAAAACTTTGTCACCGCCCGTGGTTTGTTGCAGAATAACCAATGGTAGTTTTTCTTCTTTGTATATAGAAAACAAGTCACATGCCGTGGTAGAATTTAGTATATTTGCTGTACCTGGGGTACATGTAAGTATACTGAAGAATACCTGAGGTACATGTAAGTATTATCCGAGCCGAAAATGACCAGTGGAGCGAAAAGTAGGTCATGTTTATTCCAGGGTGATGCTATGATGTTTAATTACATAATATACAATTATGTTAGTTTGTTTAAAGATTAAAAGTAGCTTAATCAACTGTTTTATATGCCGCTTATATTTGAATAAATATAGTTTCAGAGCAATATGAGCAAGAGTTTTATTTTTAGCGAGGCTGTTTTCGGTGAAAACCTGAGCTATTGTCATAGCCTGCTCGTCGTCCGCTGTCCGCCGTCCGCTGTCCCCCGGCATCGTGCTAAAACCTTAACATTGGCTCTAAAATCAAAGTGCTTCCACCTACAACTTTGAAACTTAATATGTAGATGCACCTTGCTGAGTTCTACACACCACACCCATTTTGGGTCACTAGGTCAAAGGTCAAGGTCACTGTGACCTCTTTAAAAAAAAAAAATCTGACAAGCTTTTGCAGCCGAGCGTGGCACCTGTTATGCGGTGCTCTTGTTCAATTAAGTTACTTTTTTTTAGAACAAGCACATACGAATATTAACAAATCTTAGCAACCAATTAGAAGGGCCATAGAGACTTTAATATCCTTCCTGAAATGTGCAGAAGTCAAACTCAAGGCCACTGCTTGAAGGGGAATAAAAACTGTATCTTGGACTACTTTGTGTTCAAGGAAAATGCTCTCTTACAGCACCGCCTATCGGATTTACATTGAAGGGAAAATAATTTTCATCTTATTCTCCGTGTTCAAACCACGAAATAATATTTCTCTTCACAACTATGCTCCCATAAGGGATAAACAACAAAATACAACAACATATTTTTTGATAAGCTGTTTGTTAACCGACTGAAATAAAAGAACCAGCATGTAAGTGTTATAAATAATAATTGGCTCAGAATACATTGATGGTTATAATCTAGGTTTCATTGAAACCCTAAACCATCAACAGACTTTTTTACACAGCTGTTTTAAGCTCTGAAATTACTGTGACATTTATACAGGCTTTCATGAATGCCATTATTAGCCGCAGCAGTTGCGCCACCAGCTCTCAAAGAATGAACGCAATATTTGCTAATTTCTAAAACATGCAGTTTAAATGCATCAAAAACAGTTCTCTAAATATATTATAGGAAAAATATTTGGTTTTCTGTCTGAACTTATCTTCATGATTAACTTGATATACAATAATATATTGAGAATCCTAAGATAAAAATACCAATAAAATTACATAAATGACATACTAGTATGTCATTTATGTGAACACATGTTTCATCTACATATTCATTTACTCAAAATCTTTTCATAAAGCTTTCATGCGAAATTTAGATCTTCATTTTCAAAGATGCCCTGACCATTTCTACATGGTATATAGAATTTTTTGTTGATGGACAACACTACAAAATTTTGAACAAATGATCTTAACAGACATTACACAACTGGGCCATTCACTGAAAACACTGTCTTACAGTTCCCTCTATCAGATCTACATTGAAGGCAAAATGTGCATCCATTTTTTGGTCACTAGGTCAAACGTCAAGGTCACTGTGACCTCTTATATAAAACTGACAAGCTTCATTTATTCATAACTGCACCCACAGCCAAGAGTTGGCACCCACTATGCGGTGCTCTTGTTTAAATTTAAGCAATAAGTTATTCATAAGGAGTTAATAAGCCAAAATACAATAAGTTTTACTTAGGAACGAATGATAGAAAAAAAGTTATCACTGTTTTGTTTTCACCATTTTGGGAATGAAACATGTAGCTTTGGATTGGGAAAAATTGTGGCGTTTTAACTAACATTGCAAAAATAGGGTTGTTATTGTCTTTCTAACAAATGCTTACAAAATGAGGATAAGTTTTTTCAATATTGTATTTTGCTAAGGTTGTAGTTATAGAGCTCGATTAACTAAATGTTAAGATTAAAATTTTTTTTTTGGATACCTTCCATTGGGACTTTTTTTGTCCCCAATTGATAAAAAAACAAAAAAAATCAATCAGGAATGGGGTTGTATACAGGCATCAATTTTGAACTAAAATAATACACTGAATCTCTTATGCACTGTCTGTAGCGTTGATGTCATATTTATTTAATGATTATATGGCTTAATTTACAAAGCAAATATTAGTGTTGGCATCTTTAAAATGCTCTAGTAAAGGTAAGTATTCATCACAGCCTACTCACTGTTCCTACTACATGTATTCAATTGAAACTTGGGACATACTCTGTGAAAAGGGGGTTTAATTCATGTGCATAAAGTGTCGTCCCTGATTAGGCTATGCAGTCCATAAAGGCTAATCAGGGATGACAATTTCTGCTCAGGCTTACTGGGACGACACTTTATGCTCATGCATTAAACCCCCTTTTCACAGAGCACAGCTCATTTGTGTTCAGGATCATTTTGTGAGGTCACTGACTAAGAATCCATAGTTCTAACCTACAAATTAGCAGAATGATGTCAAAGCAGAAGAATGATCTTGCTGAAATTACAATATGCAAAATCAACCAGGTATGCACCAGTTTAAGTTTTTTGCGTTTGTGCCTCCCAGACTAGTGTGTGCATTTTGCACAGGTTATTTATGAATTTACACTTTCTGTTTGTATGAAATTTGTGTTTTGGAAGTCTCTTTTAAAAGAAAATCAAGTCTAGGTGGAAACTGTCATCCCTGTCTGCACAGGCTAATCTGGGATAATGCTTTATGCACAATCCTTAATCTTTTTTTCACAGAGCACAGGCCTTTTATGTAAATGGTGTTCTTTAACTTTTTCCAGTTTCAACAAATACCGGTACCACAAAATCAGATGTAAACCAGTTCAAACCAGTTTACCAAGATGACATCAGTGTTCCGCCTGGAGCGGCATCCAGCAGGGTGCGACATGGAGGTTGGGGAGTCTGTGGACATAACACCGGACCAGGATGGTGGGGTGATCAAGCGACTGATAAAGAAGGGGGCTGGGGACGACTATCCCAATACCGGGGATACTGTGTACTTTAACTACATTGGTTACACGGGGGAAACTGTAGCTGATGAATTCATATTCGACACTTCAGAGAGAGATGGTCACTTGTTCAAGCATGAGGTTTTAAAAGGTATGGAATTGTAAGGTTTTAATGGGTTTGTTTTTATGATGTTTTTAAAGGTATGTTTTTATGATGTTTGAAAGGTATGTTTTTATGAGGTTTGAAAGATGTTTTTTTATGAGGTTTTACAAGGATTGTTTTTATTAGGTTTTAAAAAGTATGTTTTACGAGGGTTGAAAAGGTATGTTTAATTGTTTTAATGAGGTTTTAAAAAGTATATTTATATGAGGATTTAAAGGGTATGTTTTTATACGGTTTTAAAAGGTATGTTTTTTATGAAGTTTTACAAGGTACGGTTTTATAAGTTTTGAAAGAATATGTTGTTACATGTATAAGGTTTGAAAGGTTATGTTTTTATGAGGTTTGAAAGGGTATGTTTATTTATTTTTATGTCCCCGGTATGCTGGCTTATAGCAGTTGGATTGTCTGTATTGTATGTCTTTCCGTTTGTTTGTTTTATGTTTCGGTTCCTCAGTAATTTCATATCCAGAGTTATTTTTTATCCCTGCCAAAAAATTTTTCGGAGGGGATATAGTAATTGGTCCTGTCCGTCTGTGCATTTGTGCGTCCGTCTTTCCGTCCGAAACTTTGTCCAGAGCGTTACTCCAAATGTATTCAATGGATTTACTTTAAACTTAGAATATAAACAGATGGCAAATAAGAGAAGTGCAGTGACCAAGAACCATAACTCTATCCACCTTAGTTTTTGAATTATTTCCCTTTATATAATTTCAAAGTAAATTTTTGTCTGGAGCATAAATCTAAATCTTTTGAAGGGATTTACTTGAAACTTGAAATATCAACAGATGGCAAGTAGGAGAAGTGCAGTTACTAAGAACCATAACTCCATCTACCTTAGTTTTTGAATTATCTCCCTTTTTATAATTTCAAAGTTAATTTTTGTCCGGAGCATAACCCTAAATGTACTGAAGGGCTTTACTTGAAACTTGAAATATAAACAGATGGCAAGTAGGAGAAGTGCAGTGACTAAGAACCAAAACTCTATCTACCTTAGTTTTTGAATTATCTCCCTTTATTTAATTTCAAAGTAATTTTTTGTCCAGAGCATAACTCTAAATCTACTGACAGGATTTACTTGAAACTAGAAATATAAACAGATGGCAACTAGGAGAAGTGCAGTGAAAATGAACCATAACTCTTTCAGCTGTAGTTTTTGAATTATCTCCCTTTATTTTTTTTATTTTTTTTAATTTTATTTATTTATAGTTTTAAATTATATTTAATTTAATTTCATAATACATATTTTAGCTTTTCAATGTTTGATATCTCCCTTTATCTTATTTTACAATAATATTTAAATTTTAGCACTTAAGTATTCACTTTAAAACTGAATTGATGAGTTTAATGAAAAATACAGTGATCAAGAACAGTAACTGTTTATAGTCTTCTTTTTTAATTACCTCCCTTTCTTTCATTTTCATATATTTTATTCTCTCCAGCATAACTCCAACACTATATAACTAATTGATCCTTGAAATTAAAATAGATGACACATTTGCCATGTTTTACAAATATTATTCTACTCTCTAAAACAAATATTGTCATACAAGCAAACACATCTTGGCGGGGATTTGGCACTACTGTGACAAGCTCTTGTTCCCTTAACGCTTTGAGATTTTAACTCTCACCTGATTTTGTATGCCCCTCTTCAAAGCAGAAGGGTTATTATTTTATTGTTTTATGTGAGTCTATCTGCATGAGTTCAAGTAAGAGTTTTGCTCCATTCAATTTTTGGCAATGCTATGAACTTTGGACTTTTCGCTTCATTTGAACAGTTTTCGGGACTTTTTTAGCTAAATGCTTGCATCTTGGCATTAATTTACCAGAATTTTGGTGTGTGAATCTATCTACGGGACTAACAGATCATGTTCAAGTTTTGTTCAGATCCATTGATTTGTTTTCCTACCTTCATGACCTACAGATCAAGTTTGAGTTTTGTTATTGTCGTTTGATTTTTTATGATGTTACTGTCACATACTGCAAAAGATAGATTACTAAGGATATTATAATTGTTTTGTTTTTTTAATCAAGTTCAATATCGTGCCTACCTAAATGGATGCACAAATGGGCCTCATACATTATTGTCAATCTGACCTCGGAGAATACAACGACAGATTTGTTTGTTGACAGTTGATGCATGCTTGCAATTGCGTTAAGGTTATTTACATTACAGTGACAATATTACATGGTAAATTGGTGTTGATCTTCATATTGGATGACAAAATGCACTTGTCAAATAGATGTAATTAACCTCGCTTTATGTTAACATTGTTATGGCTAAGAAGTATTTAAGCAGACCTCCCTTGGCCACACAGTATAGAATCTGACATAGGACTGCACAGGCCATTATGTTGTTTATTTCTTATTGGACAGGCAAGGGGTTCCTGTGCTAAAAGTGTCTTTAGTTTAGCGGAAAGAGTTTAGCGGAAAATGTCATCCCTGATTAGCCTGTGCGGACTGCTAAACTCTTTCCGCTAAACTTGATTTTCTGTAGGGAGGGACTTCCTTGAAACTAAAAATGCCATAAAAGCAGAAAGTGTCGTCCCTGAGTAGCCTTTGTGGACTGCACAGGCTAATCTGGGACGACACTTTACGCATATGCATTAAGGAAATTCAAATGTTTTAAGAGTCGGATGCCATATTTTTATGGAACTTCTTTTACCGATCATCTCAATGACAACGACACTTCGATTCCAGATTAGTCGACACTTTTAACCAGATATAACACACTCTATTTAGTGAATCAGAAATGCAGAATACGCCGTGGAAAAATGTTATAGTAAGCAGGCAATAAATAAAAATGTATGTACTGACGTAAATTAAAAACAAATTACCGAAAAATGTTCCTATTCCTTTGGAATATGATAATGATTTTTATAAATGTGAAAGAAACACGTGAAACTAATTCGATATGTCTGATGAGTGCAGTCTATATGACCATAAATTTTCCAGTTTTCGAGTCACCCAACAGATGGATCTTCGCATAGTACACGAGCTTAAAAAAAATAAATTACATTTAAAATGTAACTCATCAGACGTATCGAAGATGGTAATTTAAAATTGTTTAACCTCGTGTACTATGTAATTTTAAATTACATTCTTTGTAGCGAACGGCTGATCTAAATAATGTATATTTATGTCCTAACGAAGGTACTTAGGCCATTTACTTATATACTAGATAGCGTGTCATGAAACATCACTCAGCTAAAACTGCACTTTAGAGCTAAATTTCAGCAGCGATGCAGGTCCGAAACTGCATTGGAACTATTTGGCTCAATGCAAATAAAAAAATATATATAAATGGAGTTTTCCAATCTCTTTTAAATTTTCTGGCTACGCATGAGTATCGTCTTCATGATGCGATTCTTATGAGCACCAATGACAAAGGATTTTATGAAGACCAAAGGTGTATTTGCCGCTTTAAGACGCCTTGCTCCCCTTATCTAGAGTCCTGCTGTAAGTTCAATTGAACACAGTCCTGTTGATCCACATGATCCGTTGTATTTTCAATTTTCTTAATCTCAATTTACCCCTCAAAAACAAGTTGATTATTTAGACAATTATTTTCGGTCACTTGAAATATATTACTTCAGAAATAAGCAATTGAATATTATTTATATTTCAACTTAAAATATTATTTATGTAAATTAATAGTAATAAGATTTTTGAAAACGAACAACGCCATTGGTTATATTTTACATGTGTATGTAATTACGTTATGCATAGATTCCCAATGCGTCGGGCTTGACAATGCAAATTGATTTGTACTTCAAAATGTTTGGTAAGAATAGCCATAATATACGTTAATGTACTTCAGGTAGAAGATAAAACTCGGTTATCAGAGTGCCCAATTTGTTGAAAGTTTCTCTTATCCGAAGTGCCCTATATCGGGAATCAAAGTATCTGCAACTTCATGAATACCACCTATTAAAAAATGCTCTATCTTCGTTTATATTTCATTAAATATTATCAACATTTCAGTATTTGAAGCACAGTGATTACTCTACATGCTGGATTATCAAACAATTTCTTGCAATATTTCTTAGTAGTTTTATTTTGTTGAAATGTTAACTGTTCATCCAGTTTATGCTGTTTTCCGACCGAATTTTCTATTTTTTGAGAAAAATCTACCATTCTTCCGTGATTTGTTTCTTTCCAATAGAAAATGATACACCATTTATAAACTCGACCATGCGCCTTGTCTAAAAAACTTATCTTTATGATATAACTTAAAAAAAAACAGATGAACTTACCTCTCGCGCGTGGCTTTTGTTGTTATCTGGTATCCAAGTGCAATCTGTTATCAAAGTATCCGCATACCCAGCGTGTTAAATGAGCGCTAAAGTTTTGAGCAAGCAGGCAAAGCTCACAAGTGCATCCTTATTAGGCATCCCTCCTCTTGCTGTTGTTTTTTCTAAAGCACTTTGTATTGTCCCCTTACAGGATGCAGAAATGTTAATGTATTCATAACCTGCCACTGTTGTCTATCTTTTCAGGACAAGTAATCCGTGGATTCGAGATGGGAATATTGACCATGAAAGTTGGTGAACGTGCCATCCTGTACATCAAATCTTCCTATGCGTTTGGTCCTAAAGGGCAGCTACCAAAAATTCCACCCAATATTTCTGTGATTTTCGACACAGAAATCATAAGAGTGGAATGTACGATATATTTTTTTGTATCATATTTGAAACAGAAATTCTGTCCAATGTATAATCTAAAACAGAATAGATTTTTCAAAATTGACTGCCTTAAATTCTCAATTGAAAGTGTTCAAATAAACACTACATAAACATTTGGATACTTTTCCTAACAGCTATATATTCCTAAGTACATGTAAATATAACATTTAAAACAGTAATTCTCAATTTTATGTTATTTGTTAGCAAAAAAACAACAGCAACTGCCTTTGTTTTAGTCAAATCAGTGCATTTTTCCCTTTCCAAAGGTCACCATTCTAAAAATAGTGAAAAAACACACTGTCCCTGTAAACAAAGTTTTTCAGGGGTACATTGAAGTCACACTGTTTATTGGTTGGTTTGTTAGTTGTCTGTCCAAATAAAATGGTATTAGTTTGTGGAAAAACTAATTCCCTGCTTTTCAAGCGATTAACTTATAATGAAGACAGACAGAATGTTTTATTGACGTAAACTTTACAGTTTTTTGTCAGTTACAAATAGATAAGTCATATACCAACATATACTTATGTCAACGTTAACATAATTGCATTTAAATAAATATAATTTTGATCACGTAAGGTTTATCACATACATAATAATACATTTTGAGTGATTTTACACCAATAACAGAATATGCAACTGTTATAAAGAGTTTTGTTCGACTTATAAATGAATAGTCAAATTTTGAATATATATACATGTAATAAATTCAACATACACGTCTTTGCAAATTGCAAAATATGCAACTACAATATTAAGGTTTTGCGCGACAAATAAACACATGTATAAATGCTGGAAGTAATGAATTTAATTATTAAATTGTACATAGAATTTAGAGGATGAAACCATAAACATAGTACAAGATTAAAAATGAGTTATACAGCGAAATAAGAGGGTGAAACCATAAACATAGTACAAGATTAAAAATGAGTTATACAGCGTTTTGTCAGACAGTGCACTAAAGAATAAATTGAATTTAAATATTAGGTAGCACAAAAAATTGCGTTGATTTTTATGCGAATATACTATTCGATAAGTTTCACAAAAATGACGGAGGATGAAAAGGATGAAAACCATAAACAAATACAGTTATAAGAACGTTTTTTTCATACCAACTCCTCTTGTCTATAATGAAGTAGAAATATGTTATCACCATAAAGTGTACATGTGCAAGGTAGTTTTGTTGATGCCAAGTGCACGATCTATATGTTCCAGATTTATTTTGCCCTTGAATGTAAAAATGTTAACAGCAGAAGTATCAAATGCATGTTTGTGGAGCAACAACATGTCCCAAACTATTCACTGATAAATGTAAATGTACAGGACATAATTTTGATGTGAAGGGATCCACGTAATGGAGCATTACTTGCGATCAACATAGCTGCCATATAAAACATATACATTTCTGAAGCAGATGACTTCTACATTTCTCAATTAACAGAATTCAACGTGAAAAAGCCCTCACCATGATGTGATTTTAGAATTTCACAAATATTTTTTTTTTGAGCTGTATTTTCAATAATTTAGCAAATTACTCAAATGCAAATTAAAAGGGAGCCCTGCTAAAACAGAACGATGTAGGCAATTGAGTCAAGTTTGTTACAAAGCTCTTGTTATTTTCAGAAAATGCCCTCAAAGTGAATGGTTGGATTACTGTTTTTCTTAAATGTCTTTCTTTTTATGTGGTTTTATTGTGCTACAATGAATATTTCTGCAGCTGCATATTTTTAATTTGGGGAAAACAACTTTAAAGGAGAATCCAAAAATGGATTTCTATGATACTAGAAGTACAAGCATATGAATATGATATAAACAATTTAAAATAAAATATGTTCAGAGAATAGATGAAATCTTGGGATCCCATCAACCATCATAAGCAGGATAGGCAAAATCAATTGTCCCTATTGTTCATTTTGTCACAGAAAAATATGAAGTTGCGCATAGATTTTTCAAAAGGAGACAAGTAAGCCAATGTAATTTTAAAGAAATTCCACTATACCCAGTTACATTAAACCCAACTTTAGGCTATAATGAAATTCCATGCAATGACAGTGTGAATTTTCTAGGGAATAATTTGCATGACTGACCTACAGGTCAAGATCTGTCGGAGAAAGAGGATCTATCTATTCTGAAGAAAGTGTTGATCAGAGGAAAAGGTCATGGAACACCAAATTTCGGAGGAGAAATCTGTGGTATATATGTTTGTTCATTTTGTCTTATTTTGTTCCCCCCCCCCCCCCTTCCCCCCCCCCCCTCCAAAAAAGAAGAAATAAATAGAACAATAAATACCTGTGCAAAATAATACAAAAGGACTACTAAACAATTTATTTTTAGTTCAAAATAGGTAGAAAATAATACAGAATAGAGGAAAAATAGGCATTATTGGCATGGAAACCGGTCACGTAGTGGGACAGTAGAAAATAAGCATGAATTAGGTATATGATATTGATGTATTGTGTTGTAAATGTGATCTATTTACAATATTTTACAGGACTCTTTTTTTAAAAATGTTATGTCCAGAATTGATCTAGAATGTAGTCCCAGATATAATTGATGGCATGTAACCCCATGAATCATTGATAACATGTTGCATCATACATGATTGAATGATTAAAAAGGTATTTACTTCAAAACTTCATAGGTAGGTAGATATCATTGATAGTGTGTGGAGTGCTCAAGATGCTAATCTCTTGCTCAGTGTAATAACCCTTTTTTTACTGGAGCACATCTTTAAATATGAAAGGTTATTATCTTAAAGCGTCATTGTTACATGTTTTAATAGTGTGTGTGCATACGTGCGTGTGCGCGCTTGCATGCATAAAATGCCTCGAACCATAACTCTAGCTCCCCAACTTTAAGAGATGTTGTCTTTTGTTTATTTTTGTTGAAAGTTCATGTGTATTTACATCTCATTTAGTAATTGAGCATCGCTAAAAAACATAACTCTTACTTCTCTTTTGTAGATTTTTTACACTTTTGTTAATGTTTGCTTTTAAATCTTGTCTGTAGCATAACTTGAAAACTAAAAAGGTTACAAAAAACTTACAAAGGTAACAAGATAACATTACGAGAATGTGCAATGCCAAAGAACCATAACTTTTTCTTTGATTTTTAAGAATAATTATTGCTTTTGTTTATTTTTGTATTGTAAATTTGGTAGAGAAAATTTCTTGAAAACTATAAGAGGAGATTTTGAAGAGCATTGCAAAAGAGACATAACTCCTCTTTTCAGAATTATACAGTTATGCACTTTGGCTGAATGTTTGGCTTGACTATTTGGAGAAACGTAAAACATAAAACTGAACTGCTTATGCCCCTTGACAAAGCGGCATGCACTGGTAATTTAGGCACAAAAAAGACAGTTGTAGTTTTGACAAGCCCTATGTTATAACAAAGGGTATATGTTGGTCTTTTTTTCAGCGGACATCAAGTGCTATTATGGAGATACAGTGTATTACGACAAGAAAGGGGTGCAGTTTTTATTAGGTGAAGGATCTACAGATGGCACAGATTTTCCTATGTTTGTTGAGGTAGGGAACTTTTACTCAGTCATTTGATGTCATAATCTGGTGTTTTTTTTGGGAAAGAGTGTGTTTAAATTTCTTTGCGATAAATTATTTCCACATTATGCAGATGAAAGTGACAAGAGAACTAGAAAGAAGACAGAAAAACATCAAAATTACCAAAGGAAGCACATAAGATTTCAATCTGAATTACCATTTGTTGGTTAATTATTTATTTATTTATTTATCTCACTGAGTTTTAGGATTCATTTTTAGCTCGGCAATTTTGGAGAAAACCCTAGGTATTGTTATAGCCAGCTCGTCGTCCGCTGTCCGCTGTCTGACGTCCGCGTCGTGCTAAAACCTTAACATTTGCTCTAAAATCAAAGTGCTTCCACCTTCAACTTTGAAACTTCATAATTAGAGGCACCTTGATGAGTTCAACATACCACACCCATTTTAGGGTCACTAGGTCAAAGGTCAAGGTCACTGTGACCTCTAAAAAAACAAAAAAACAATTCTGACTAGCTTTCATTTATTCAAAAATGCATCCGTAGCCGAGCGTGGCACCTGTTATACGGTGCTCTTGTATTTCCATATGTTGTATTTGTCTCAACATTGAATAAAGGTGATTCTTTATTAATTGAGCCTTGCTCTGTGAAAAAGGGGTTTACTTCATGTGCGTAAAGTGTCATCCTAAATTAGTCTGTGCAGTCCATGCAGGCTTATCAGGGACGACAGTTTGTGCTTTTATGTTATTTTTCATTTACAGTCACTTCTTAGCAAAAATCAAGTTGAGGCAGAAAGTGTCGTCCCTGATTAGCCAGTGCAGACTGCACATGCTAATCTGGGACGACACTTTACGCAAATGCATTAAACCCCTTCTTCATAGAGCATGGATCAAATTAAAAAAGGATGAGACAACTTTAACAATGAGTCTAACCATCAACACATTTTCTTCTTTTATTATTCCTCGTCAAAAGGCGTTGGGATACGGAAATGGTAGGAGTCATTCTGAATGTGCGTTTGTGGGTTTTTGGGGCACAATTGTTATCCTGTGATATCTCAGAACATTATTAACCTATTGATAGGTTATTATATTCACATAATTTAAGTTTTTTTTTAATAAGAAAAACATCATGGTTGCGATTGTGACATAAACAATAGATAACTTAAATCTGGATCCGTACACTCAGTGTATTGTTCAATGATTTCTGCGGACAAAATAATGTGGTTGCTATAATTACAGAAATACTTTAAAACTAACATCTGGATCAAGTTGTTCATCAGAATTTACTTCCACAAGGTGCTAAAACTCAGTGTGGGCATTCAATATGCATGTTATTTAAGTTTGTTTTTCTGACCAAAATTGTGGTTGCTATGGTTACATAAATAATTATTAACACTAAACCAGTTGGGGATTGCTTTTATGTCAGTGACAAAGCTCTTACTAGTTAATATAAAATCATATTCTTACTCATTTGACAACAATGCCTGAGGGATGTTTAATACACCGACTGTGACAGCTTCTTAACCCATTTATGCTAAGTGGACTATCCCATCCTTCTACATTTGATCAATTTATTTCCAAAATTAGGGAGGTCTAGTATATTTATTTCTATATTTACAGAAATTCCTTTAAGCATACAGCGCAGACCCTGATGAGACGCCGCATCATACATTTCATTACTCATTAAAGTGTTCTGTACTCTTAGTTTTGGCTACCATAACTTAAAATGTTGCTTTTTATGATTTTTGACTGGCGCAACTATGCCAATACTATAAAAACTGTACGTTGAAGTGTCTTTAGCTACTGTACTTTAGGCTTATGAAGAGAAGTTTAAAAGAAGTCTCTTAGCAAACATCCTGTATAGGCAGAAAGTGTCTTCTGTGATAAGCCTGTGCAGACTGCACCGGCTAATCTTAGGCACTGAACACATGTGTGTTTCACAGAGGAAGGCTCATTGTTTACTTCACTGACGCTTATTTCTTGTGTCTTCAGGACCTTCTCATCTGCTGGAAATGTGAAGAAATAGCTCGGTTGTACTTTGCATCCCACCAGGCCTACGGGAAAAAAGGATTTCCCAAATATAACATTCCTCCTGACCAGAATCTACACTTCATTGTAAAATTGGTGAAGTTTGAACAGGTGACTTTTTGTCTAAAGCAGATTGAGGATATATGGCTGGTTACTGTCTTAATGAACGTTTTTTTGCTATACCCCCAGATGCAGAAAAAAGGGTTTATACTGCAATCACCTTGTCTGACCATATGTTCATCTGTCCGTCTACTCAATATTTGTCCAGATAATTTCTTATACACTTATCAAGGTGATATTCCTTATGATATGAATTTGGGCCTGTGCAATGTTTACTGCTCAAAGTGGAAATTTACAAACGTCATGCTAGAAAATTGTGTAACATTATCATTGTTATGACATGTATATACTTACTCAGCAAAATTGTAGACCTCTGATAAAACAATATCAAGATGTGCAATATATTGCATGTAAGATAATGTAATGGCCCTATATTTTATATCATCACCTAGGGGTTCAAATACATTATATAGACTTACATAGAAAATGTTTAAAAAATTCTCTGCAACCAAAATGTCTAAAGGTTTAATATTTAGTCAGTAGTATTGTACATGTATTATGGTTCACTATGAACCTCGTTGAAATAATGCCGCCTTTATGAAAACTGGCAAAAGTTTTTTATTGTTACAATTTGCTACATTTGGCCTCTTGGTTATTCCACACCAATACAGCAAGGTTTTGTTTTTATCTTTAATTTTAATTTGTCTGGATGTAAAGAACTGACAATGAAGTATTTGAATGTGTTTCATTTAAATCACACATATTTAGTCAGAGCACTTCTATTATTGGGTGTTGGTACTTACATATCAATTTTGTTTATCAATATCTTTTGTAAACTTAAGAAACTTTTTTATTGTTGAACCATATTATTGATATAAACATGGAAAATGTCTTTGAAAGCTTACCTGAGCTGTTGTAATCAGGCTGCATCCATAATCATGCTTAGTTCTGCTTGTGTTGTTTCCCCTTTACCTGTGGTGTAGTGGATATGGTGTCTACCTTGCAATCGGGAGGTCACAGGTTCGATCGATGTCTGAGCATTCTTTAGATTTCTCCCATAGACACCTAATACTGGTTCAAGTCCCCAGAAATGGCCTCAAGAGCGTCTCAAATAAGTCTTAGGCTTTAAATGCAATCCAGCTAAAATAAATAGGTTTTAACCTCTTTACCACTGTATAGACAACATCTATTGGAATTTCTCAATTTTGATGAGACTTTGTCAGAATGTGTATGTCAAGGCCAAGCTTAAATCTTGAAGTTTAAAAAAAAAAAAGTTCACAAATTAAAACATTATACGCAACATAAATGACTAAGACTGGATGAAACTTTTTCCGAATGTTTATCTGAGCTTTATCCAGGACGACTTTGAAACTGGGTCAAGTGTGTCCAAAGACAAGGTCAATTGGTCAAATCTTAGAAAAGCCTTTTTGCCTGTCTAGAAGCTACATTAACCATTGAATCTTAAGTTAACATTGTCAGAATGTTTATCTTGACAATATCAAAGCCATGTTTGAATCTGGTTTGAGTGGAATACAAAATGAGGTGATCAGGTCAAGTCTTCAACAATAAGTGTACATGACCCTCAAACTCATGCAAGCGCTTTAGAGCCATCAAGGCTCTCTTTCTTATCTGTAGCTGTTCAAACTTGATGCTTTCAGAACAGTGATTTCTGGGAAATGGACAATCCAGAAAAGTTGGAGAAGTGTGACAGCTTCAAACAAAAGGGCAACATGTATTTCCAGGTACTCAATTTTGAACATATAATAAAAACGCTTTGTTGAATCAGTTTCTTTTATTATGCCCCCCACCCCCCCCCACCCCCCCCCCCCCCCTTTGAAGAAGAGGGGGTATATTGTTTTGCACATGACGGTCGGTCGGTCGATCGGTCCGTCCACCAGATGGTTTCCTGATGATAACTCAAGAACGCTTAGGCCTAGGATCATGAAACTTCATAGATACATTAACCATGACTGGCAGATGACCCCTATTGATTTTCAGGTCACTAGGTCAAGGTCACAGTGACTCGAAATAGTAAAATGGTTTCCGGATGATAACTCAAGAATGCTTATGCCTGGGGTCATGAAACTTCATAGGTACATTGATCATGACTGGCAGATGACCCCTATTGATTTTTAGGTCACTAGGTCAAAGGTCAAGGTCACAGTGACTCGAAATTGTACAATGGTTTCCAGATGATAATTCAAGAAAGCTTACGCCTAGGATCATGAAACTTCATTGGAACATTGATCATGACTGGCAGATGACCCCTATTGATTTTCAGGTCACGAGGTCAAAGGTCAAGGTCACAGTGACTCGAAACAGTAAAATGGTTTCCTGATGATAACTCAAGAATAATAAGGCCTAGGATCATGAAACATCATAGGTACATTGCTCATAACTGGCAGATGACTCCCAATGATTTTCAGGTCACTAGGCCAAAGGTCAAGGTCACAGTGACAAAAAACGTCTTCACATAATGGCTGCCACTACAACTGACAGCCCATATGGGGGCATACAAACAGCCCTTGTTTTAATATTGTTTAATTCAATTGGAATATAGAATAATAATGATCTTTTGTCTTAATCCCAGTAAATGCTAATGATCATTGAAGATTCCAGATTAAGAATTTGTGAAATAATGTTATAACCATATTTTTTATGCAAAATAAATTTGCTAAGTTCCTTTAAAATGTGATCAATTGAAAAGTAAAACATAAAAAAAACAGAATGTATTTGTTGTGGTAGATATTTTTTATCCATTCATGTTCATATTTTTTTAATTCATTCATAATCATTAACATTTATGTAATTTTATTAAATAAACGTCTTCTGATAACTTTTGAATAAAAAAGTTAAATAATGCTTGATATTAGCAGGCATAACAATCTTGTTGTCTTATTTGTCAGAAAGAGGAGTATCCAATAGCGGCTAAGTTCTATGAGATGATGGTAGAGTATGTGGAACATGAATACTGCATGGAGGGGGAGGAGGAACAACACAGGGCTCAAATCTTTTTAAATGGTTGGTGGGAGGACAGATTGGCATATGGTCATTAATCATGAAGCAATAAATAAAATGTTGAGTATTACAGGGACATTTTTTATCATGCTCATCACTTGAAAGAATTTTAATATTTCATAAATGCTGGACAAAGCAATGCTCTAAACAAATTGTTTTGGGGTAATTTCCTACATTTAATATTTCAAGTTTAAGTGTGACCTTGACCTATGACTCATGGACTTAGTTCTTGTGTAGGATTGATAAGGATTGTGTGACGGCTAGGCATACACTGGTACCTGGTACCAAGGTTCAAGGTCAAGGTCACAGTTTGAACTAAAAGGTAAACACTTTGTCTAGAGCATACATTTTTCCAGCATCAATATAATTTCCTATAGTTTGGCAAAAGTGAGAACCGCTGTGTGTTATGCGCTATAAGTAGTTCCAGGGTTATGGTCACAGTTTAAGATCTGATGTCAAATGTAAGACACCAACTGTCACACTTTTGTTCTCTGTATAATATTGTTTAGTATGGATGAATGTTAAAATGCTTTGTCATGTGTATCATATTGTGTCGTTAATTTGCAATTTAATGATGCACATAATACGCAAGATCCTAGGTCAAAGGTCATAATTATTATTCAAGTTCAAAGCTACTATAGCAGTTTTAATTGAGATTGTCAAATCTATACCTGAATAAAAATATGGATGGATGCATCTTTGTGACATTATAATTAGAATAATATAAGCTACTTTGCTTCTTACTGAATATATATACATGTAGCATTATTCAAGGTCAGAAAACACTAATATTGGGAGAGAGAGTAGCTAAATTATTAAATCATCATGTGGGGGGCCTTTAAAAAATTGTGCTATAAAATTAATTTACCTAGTTTCATTCTTTTCCAGGCTTTAAGATAATTAACTCTGCCTTATTTAGCTAGGCTACATTTAATGATCTAATTCTGTTTCTATTTTTTTTATAATATGTATGCCCCCCCTTTGAAGAGGAGGGGGTATATTGTTTTGCTGGATGTCGGTAGGTCTGTCTGTCTGTAGGTCTGTCTGTCGGTAGACCAGTTTGTTTCTGATCAATAACTCGCCAATGTGACCAATTGGCTTGATACTTCACATGTGCATTGGCCTTGGGAAGTAGATGACCCCTATTGATATTGGGGTCATTAGGTCAAAAGTCAAGGTCACTGTCACAATAAGTATTAAAACCATTTTCGATAAACAACTCATCAACAAATTGACCAACTAGCTTGATACTTCATATGTGCATAGGCCTTTGGCAGTAAATGACCCCTATTGATATTGGGGTCACTAGGTCAAAAGTCAAGGTCACTGTTACAATAAGTATTAAAACCATTTCCAATAAATAACTCATCAACAAATTGACCAACTAGCTTGATACTTCATATGTGCATATGCCTTGGGCTGTAAATGCCCCCTATTGATATTGGGGTCGCTAGGTCAAAAGTCAAGGTCACTGTCACAATAAGTATTGAAAATGTTTCCGATAAATAACTCGTCAACAAATTGACCAATTGGCTTGATACTTCACATGTGCATTGATTGGCCTTGGACAGTAGATGAACCCTATTGAAATAGGGGTCACTAGTTCAAAGCCCTGTTTGGGGGGGGGGCATATGTCTCCAACTGCGGAAATCTTGAAAGTTTTAACTTTGATATAATGACTTTAACAACTTTTAATGAAACACATTCTGACCTTATATTGAAAATACACTGTAAGCATGTGACCTGGCTGCGCCATTAAAAAGCATGTATTCTGTACAACCTAAGGTTGAATATATTAGGGGATTCTGATTTGTAGGAAGTGATTTTAAAGCAAATATGTTTAATATTTATCAATTGGAATTATCAATTGGAACATTTTCAAGGAAGTATCATGCTATTATTGTTTACAGGAAACCTGAATTTGGCACAGACTTATCTTAAGATGGAGAAGTTCATAGAGGCCATTGAATGCTGTGACAAAGCCATAAAGTCAGATCCAAACAATCCCAAAGCGTATTATAGACGAGGAATGGTATTATATGCCATTGTATATTTTTAACCAGGTTTTCCGAAGGAAAAAACTGGTTATTAGATTGGCGAATGCGGGCAGGCTGGCTGGCTGGCGGGCGGGCGGGCGGAACAAGCTTGTCCGGGCCATACCTATGTCGTTCATTGTCAGATTTTAAAATCATTTGGCACATTTGTTCACCATCATTGGACGGTGTGTCGCGCGAAATAATTACGTCGATATCTCCAAGGTCAAGGTCACACTTTGAGTTCAAAGGTCAAAAATGGCCATAAATGAGCTTGTCCTGGCCATAACTATGTCATTCATTGTGAGATTTTAGAATCATTTGGCACATTTGTTCACCATCATGGGACGGTGTGTCGCACGAAAGAATCACGTCAATATCTCCAATGTCAAGGTCGCCACGACTAAAAATAGATTTTTTTTAAAAACAAACTTACAAAGGGGGTTAATTTTGTTTGTTCATTTCAAAAGTTCAGTTTGAGTTTTCTCCCTTTATCAGATTTTTTTTTCACAATGAAAACCTGGTTTTGTGACAATTTTGTCCCTAGTCTCTAAATATCATACAATTCTATGCAGTGTTATTTTTAATTCAAATTTGATTATAATGGCCCATTTTTTATTGAAACATTATATTGTTTTAGCTTACCTGAGGGCTCATGGTGAGCTTTTGTAATCGCCTTTTGTCTGTTGTGCATTAACACTTCAAAGGCTTCATTTCTTGTCTGATTTTCATGACATTTGGTCAGAAGATTTGTGCCAATGATATCATTGAAGAGTTTGAAAATGGTTCTGGTTGGTTGAAAAAACTAGCCGCCAGGGGGTGAGGCATTTTCCTCATATGGGGTATAGTAAGAACTTGTTAACACTCTAAAAGTCACTTTTGTTTTCCAATCTTCAAGAAAATTGGTCAGAACATTTTTTTAAATAATATATTGGATGAGTTTGGAATAGTTCCAGTCTGTTAAAAAACCTGGCTGCCAAGTTATCCTTATATGGCTTTAGTAAAACCTCATTAGCACTCTTAAAGTTAAATTTATAGTTCACTCTCCACGGACAGAACATTTGTTTTAATGATATCATGGGCTGCACAGAACTGGTCAGTTCTTTTGTATCTCAGGTGAGCAACTTCGGGCCTTTCAGGCCATCTTTTTCCTAAAAAAGACCTACTTATTCCCAATTGAAGGATTAAAAAAAATCTTTTAAAAAAACAACTTGACATAAAGTGCATCTTCAATTCAACTCTATAAGTTCAGCCATTATAAATATAATATTGAAAACACTTTAACTTTCAATTTTTCAGTGGACGTGGGAAGGGTATTATAAATCAAAAATAATAATTATAATAATTCTTTATAAAAATTACCTTATTTCTTTATGGAAAGATTTTCATTTTGAGGGACACTGGTTGCCCCTCTTTTATTTCCTTTTTTATTTTTTTTCATTTTCTCAAATATTATACTCCTCTTTCCTGGGGCAGTTGTGAACCCACTGTCTGAAAATTCTCCCCAACTTTAGGCTCAGCTATCCTGCATGGACCATGAGAACGCCTTGAAAGACTTCCAGAAAACCTATGAACTGGAGCCAGAAAATAAGGCTGCACTGCGGAAGATAGACGAGTGTCGCAGGGCAGAAATAGAGTGCAAGAGAAAGCAGAGGGAAAATGACAGAAGGATGATGTCCGGGCTGGGACAAAATCAGGTAAGTAAATATATGTTTGTGTTGAATGAAACAGTTAAAACCTCAAAAATAAGTTAATACTTAAAACCGAATACTTTTTTAGCTCACCTGAGCACAACATGCTCATGGTGAGCTTTTGTGATCACCTTTTGTCCGTCGTGCACCGTCCGTCGAGCATCGTCCGTCGTCAACATTTTGCCTTGTGAACACTCTAGAGGCCACTTTTATTGTCTGATCTTCATGAACTTTGGTCAGAACATTTGTCCCATTGATACCTCGACTGAGTTCGAAATTGGGTCATGCTGGGTCAAAAACAAGGTCACTAGTTCTAAAAAAAAAAAAAGAAAAACATTGTGAAAATTGTAGAAGTCACATTTGATGCCCAATCTTCATGTAACTTTATCAAAATGTTTGTCTAAATGATATGTTGGTTGAGTTCAAAAATGGTTCCGGTCCGTTGAAAAACATGGCCGCCAGTGGGCGGGGCAGTATTCCTTATATGACTTTAGAGAAACCTTGTGAAAACTCTAGAAGTCACAATTTTTGCACAATCATCATGAAACTTGGTCAAAACATTGGTTTCATTGATATCTCGGACGAGTTCCAAAATGGTCCAAAACAGTGAAAAAACATGGCTGCCAGGGGGCGGGGCAGTTTTCCTTATATGGCTTTAGTACAACCTTGTTAACACTCTAGAGGCCACATTTATTGTCCAATCTTCATGAAATTTGGTCAGAAGATTGGTCTGTATGATATCTTGGACGAGTTCGAAAATGGTTACGTTTGCTTGAAAAACTTGGCTGCCAAGGGGTGGGGCATTTTTCCTTATATGGCTATTTATGGCTGTAGTGAAACCTTGTGAACACTCTAGAGGCTACATTTATTGTCCAATCTTCATGAAATTTGGTCAGAAGATTGGTCTCAATGATATCTTAGATGAGTTCGAAAATGGTTACGTTTGCTTGAAAAACATGGCTGCCAAAGGGCGGGGCATTTTTCCTTATATTGCTATATATGGCTATAGTAAAATCTTGTTAACAATCTAGAGGCCTCATTTTTTGTCCGATCTTCATGAAACTTGGTCAGAAGATTCATCCCAATAATATCTTGGACGAGTTCAAAAATGATGCCGGTTGGTTGAAAAACATGGCCGCCAGGGGGCGGGGCATTTTTCCTTATATGGCTATAGTAAAACCTTGTTAACACTCTAGAGGCGACATTTATTTTCTGATGTTCATGAAACTTGGTCAGAAGAATTGTCCTAATGATATCTTGGATGTGTTTGAAAATGGTTTTGGTTGCTTAAAAAATATGGCCACGAGGGGGCGGGGCATTTTTCCTAATATGGCTATATATCATGCTTTAGTAAAACCTTGTTAACACTCTAGAGGCCACATTTATTGTTCGATCATCATGAAACTTAGTCAGATGATTTGTCTAAATGACATCTTGGATGAGTTCGAAAATGGTTCCGGTTGGTGGAAAAACATGGCCGCCAAGGGGGCGTGGCATTTTTTCTTATATAGCTTTAGTTTAACCTTGTTAACACTCTAGAAGCCATATTTATTGTACGATCATCATGAAACTTTGTCAGAAAATTTGTCCCAATGATATTATGGACAAGTTCGAAAATGGTTTCAGTTGCTTGAAAAACATGGCCACCAGTGGGCGGGGCATTTTTCCTTATATGGACTTATGAATCTTCATGAAACTTTGTCAGTACATTTGTTTAAATGATATCTTGGATGTGTATGAAAATGGTTCTGGTCTGTTGAAAAACGTGGCTGCCAGGGTGTTTACTAGTCATGAAAGTTGGTAAGAACATTTTGTTCTAATGACATCTTGGGCTGCACAGAACAGGTCAGTTCCTTTGAATCTCAGGTGAGCGACTTTGGACCTTTCAGGCCCTCTTGTTTTACAGTTGTTAAGTAATTTCTATTTATCTGAGTGTGAAATTGTACTCAAATTTTCCTGACAAGAATTATTAAATTGGTCATTGTCTTAAAAAACAAACATAAATATACATTTGTATGCGCACAGGTATGTATCTTTTTTATTTGTGTTCCATTCATTGAAAACAATTTGCTTCATGAGAGCTTACTTAATAGCTTTTGCTGTTTTTCACAAACGTCTGATTCATTTTTCTTGTGCATTGTCAATCAATTTTTCACTGTCTAAATGTTAGTGGTTTGCTTCATTGACACACGTCAACATGTATAAGCTGCTGTAAATGAAAAGTTTTCGAAAGAACTTTGGCTATAAAACTATAAGAAGTAACATGAAGTGAAACATGAACACTGCCACTTTTTTTGCACTGGTTTCATTTTTCTTCCTTCAAATTATTTGGCATAGCATTTCTTCACTCTGTTATTGCTTAACCCCTGTTTTCCTCTGGTTTCTGATTTATTCCTAATGCTTCTTGTGCTAACACGATCATGGAGTGCTCACACACCAAAATCTTCAAATAACAGGACAATGGATTCCGTGGTTACGAGAGTGGAATGAATGATATCGGGGACTGGGACAACAACATGGCGGCTGGCATGATGACCCTGGAGGAAGAGAGTGCTGCCTTCGGGGAAATCATTCCAGAGACCGGTGGAAATCACGGAATTCACCGCTAGCTTCTTTATCTTCGGCGTGAATGTGTGGAATAGGAATCTGAATACTGTGTGTTATAGAATTATTCAAGCTAGGTTTGAAATTATAAATAAAATAATGGTTTTATGCCCTCTGGGTTGATATTACGGAAAATTATCAAAAATTTATTTAGTCAAGGATTTTATTTTAGCGAAAAGGTGATTATCATGTCAGGGGTGGCGAAATCAAATGTCCGAGTTGCCCGAGTCGTACATTTGCTTGTCTGGGCAACTGACTTTTTTCAATTAATTTGTCCGTGGACAACAAGTTTTTTAAAAGTCGCGTACAGGTATACAAAAATACAATGTATTAAAGCCATAATTAAGTTTTACAAAACCGGATGTTGACACGCGATTACATTGTCAGTGCTATTTGCGGAGCAATCAAGCTAAAATACGTGCACTTTCCTGCGCAGTGATCTCCCTTATTCTATATGAGACCGGGAGCATGCCGCATTTTCAACATTCGGCCCGACTGTTAGACAGTGTACAGACTGGTTTCTTTATTTTTACAATCAGACGGAAATAAAAAGTATCAATCTAAGATAATCAAAACACGGTCTACCTTGTTATTCAAGACAACTTTAATGGTAAAGATGAAACTTTTTTTTTAATCTTAACAACGGAGCAGAAACCCGAAGCTTTGAGCAGCCCACCTCCCAAAAAACTAAGAAAGATTATGATATTGGCTAACCGATTTTCAATGGCTACCAGTTTATATAATCAAAATGCTACCAGTAGCGGAGCCTCAGTCTGATGAGGTCCACATATTGGACTAGTTTAATTTGTTAAGATTACAATGTACTTATGTTCAGCACATGTTTTAATAACACTAGCTTCGCAAGATTTAAAGTTTGAGAAAGTCTTTATATTGTTTATAATATACTGCTATAATGAATGTACCATTAAAATACAATTATAAACAAAACAAGCAAATCTTACTCATTTTGATATATTCCACATTATTTAACATTAATCAATAAATGCGTTTATATTTATATAAACATGAACGGACAAGTGTAGTTCAGCAACGGGCAAGTTAAATTTCCTAAATGGTTGTCCGTGGACAAGTATAGTTTTTTGAGATTTCGCCACCCCTGCATGTGATTTTTAAGTATTTGAGAATATGCACAAAAACAAGCAGCACAATTATGTACACCTGCTTCTTCATTAACATTTCTGTGTTTTCTGCAGCTTATCGCAGTGTGCTATTTTACTTCTACCTTGTACGTACAAATTATGTGGTAAACTGGTCTTTTTCATCACATGCTAGTAGCTACCCTGCAATGGTCATATTGATAATAAAAAATAGCTTTGTCTTCTTTTTATCTTGATTGCATTTTTATAAGTATCCTTAATCTACCTTTCCTTAAAACTGTATTAATACTTTTTTGGCTCAATGTGCATGTATTTTTAGCTCGGCTGTTTTCGGAGAAAACCCAAAGTATTGTCCTAGCCAGCTCGTCTTGTTGTCCTCCGGCGTCGTGCTAAAACCTTGACATTTTGCTCTACAATCAAAGTGCTTCCACGTACAACTTTGAAACTTCATATGTAGATGCACCTTGATGAGTTCTACAGGCCACACCCATTTTTGGGTCATGAGGTCACAGGTCAAGGTCACTGTGACCTCTAAAAAAAAAAATTCTGACAAGCTTTCGCAGCTGAGCGTTGCACCCGTTATGCGGTGCTTTTGTTTATTACTTATGGTAGAACTATTTTTATGCCCCTGGTAGGGTGGCATATAGCAGTTGAACTGTCCGTCAGTATGTCAGTCTCTCCGTCCATCCCAAAAAAACTTTAACATTGGCCATAACTTTTTTAATATTGAAGATAGCAACTTGATATTTGGCATGCATGTGTATCTCATAAAGCTGCACATTTTGAGTGGTAAAATTTCAAGGTGAACATCATCCTTCAAGGTCTAGGCTCGAAAAAACAAATCAAAGGGAAGTAATAAGCTTTAAATGGACATAATTATCTGACCTGCCAACGTATATATATATTTTTGTTAAATAAATCAAAGCGGCGCAGTAGGCTGCATTGTGTTTCTGACAAACACATCGTGGTAAAAGGTCAAGGTCATCCTTCAAGGTCTACGGTCAAAAATACAAATCCAAGGGAAGTAATAAGCTTTAAAGGGAGATAATTATTCAATATTGAACATAGCAACTTGATATTTGGCATGCATGTGTATCTCATGGAGCTGCACATTTTGAGTGGTGAATCTACAGTCACAGTAGTGGCTTTTAATTATTTGCTACTAAAAATAGAGATTTGTTAGAGGCAATTATTTTCAAGGGAAGTAATTTATATAATTATAAATCTTATATTATATATTTCCTTACATCTCTTGTTATGTTTTTTTATGCCCGGAAACAAGTATATTTTTTCTGAACTGTCTTTCCCTCTGTCAGTGTGTCTGCTCTTTTTGGTGTCTGCTCTCTAACTATCTAACCAGTTTTCATGAGATTGCCACCACTCTTTCTGAAAATGTTGATTGGCATAAAATGGAGGCCAAGTTTCTTTACCAGCAAAACCTCGCGGGGCATTTAGGAGTTTTAACTATTTGTTTGTACAGAATTCCAGTGTTTCATCTCTAACATTGCCACACATATTGATGGATTTTTAAAAAGCATGGCACAAATGTTAACAAGTATAAAACATCATCTCTGATGTTACAAGGCCATATAACAGTTTATAAACAGTTTATAAATTCCTATCTTTGTCGTAACTTTTTTTCTTGGATGAATGGATTAAAAAAAAGTCTGAGAAACAATTAAAATTTCACCAAGCAACATGTTGCCTGCACCTTGTCTCCCAACCTCAAAGGTTATGGTCACACTTAAGTAAAGGTTAAATAAAAAAGCTTGACCTGACTGTAACTTTTACATTTATAATGCAATTAAAAAAACTAACCCCTTATGACCACCTTAAAGATAAGGCTCCTTGCCAAGGAAAGGCCTTCTCCCTAACTTAAAGTTTAAGGTCACTTACAGAGGTCATTTTAATTTTGAACATAAAACAATTTGCCATATTGTAACCATGTCAATCATCATGCAATTAAAATTAACTAACCACAAATGTCCACCATGAGAAACTGCTCAGATATATCAGACATATAACATCTGTATCCCTATACCACAAAGGTCAAGGTCTATGGTGGTAGATCTCAATAAAAGTAAGTGAAGTGGACAAGATCCATAACACCAACTTTCATAATTCTACAGGAATTGCCCTTGTGAATGTTCATGCTTAATTTGTGTCCATGGCGTATTTCAACGATAAAATGAAGTGTTGAGGCCAAAGTTCATAGATATGAAGCTTGCATCTTTGTGAAACCAGTTCTTAAGAATGAGCTCTCAGTTTCCTCTAACAAAGCGTCATGTGGACACTATTTAAGGCAGGCATAAGATAAGTTATACTTTGGAGAATAAGATAGGTAGTAATTTGGACTTTGGAGAATATTTGGTTGCTTTTGGTATGGGATCTTATTTTTATAAACCTATGAGAGAGACTAATCATTTTGTTCATGGGTTCTTACATCTTTCTCATTATTGTATGCAGTTTTTAGCTCACCTGATTGCTCAGGTGAGCTTTTGTGACCAGTCTTTGTCCGAAGTCTGTCCGTTGTCCATCCACATTTGTTCATAAACACTCTAGAGGCCCCATTTATTGTCTGATCTTCATGAAACTTGGTCAGAAGCTTTGTCCCAATCAAATCTCGGTCAAGTTCGAAACTGGGTATTGCCGGGTCAAAAACTAGGTCGCTAAGTCAAAAAAAAGGAAAAAACTTGTAAACACTGTAGAAGTCACATTTCATGCCCAATCTTCATGTAACTTTGTCAAAATTTTTGTCTTAATGATATGTTGGTTGAGTTCAAAAGTGGTTCCGGTCCGTTGAAAAACATGGCCACCAGTGGGCGGGGCAGTTTTCCTTATTTGGCTATAGAGAAACCTTGCAAACACTCTAGAAGTCACAATTTGTGCCCAATCATCATGAAAGTTGGTAAAAACATTGGTTTTATTGATTTCTCGGACAAGTTTGAAAATGGTCCAGATCGGTGAAAAAACATGGTCGCCAGTGGGTGGGGCATTTTTCTCTATATGTATATAGTGAAAACATGTGAACGCTCTAGAAGTCACATTTTTGGTCCAATTTTCATGAAATTTGGTCAGAACATTTGTTTCCTTGATATGAGAGTTGAGTTTGAAAATGGTTCTGGTCAGTTGAATAACATGGCTGCCGGGGGGAAGTTTTCTCATTTTTATATACAACATGTAGTAAAAAAAGCTTGTGAACACTTTAGAAGTCACATTTTTTGCCCAATCATCATGAAACTTGGTGAAAATATTTTCATTATATTATACAAAATCCATGTAAACACTCTAGAGGTCACAATTTTGTTTCAAATTTTATGAATCTTGGTCATAATATTTATTTTTGTAAGCAAAGCTTGTTGTTTGGTAAGGGGGTTCAACTCAAAATATAGGTCACCAGGTCAAATCTTACAAAAACAAAATCACCCCATATGCCAGAGTTTTGGTTCAATGATGATGAAACTTGACCAGGATGTTTGTCTGGACAATATCTAGGTCAAGTTTGACATTTGGTAAAGATTGAATGAACCGAATCCTCTCAGGTGAGTGAACTAGGGTCATCTTGGCCCTCTTGTTTTATTATTGATGTTTGAAATAAAAACAAATGTTTATTTGCTGATATTTCTGCTGTTTCAGAACAATGGTGCCACATCTGATGGGGGATCCTCAATGTCTGACTAGGGAACTTGGGACTGTATACCCCACCCACCTGTGATTAAATTACAACCGAGTAGATAGGACAGTGGCTTAGACTTTCTAAAGCAGATTGTGTTATTCAAGAAAGAATAATTGCTTAAGAATTGTTTATTGAGCACTCAACAATAATTTGGTTATTATGCATAAGAATTCAATTGCAAAGATGTAAGCTTCAAAAAGAAAGTATTTAAGATTTGTATATATATGCGAATTTACAGCAACAATCAAAATATTATATTACACATTACAACATATTTTGCTGTTGAATTGAAAAGTTGATGTTTAGATTGATTGCTCTGAATCTGAACTTTTTTGCATCACTTATTGTATGGCTTAACAATGATATGGTGTTCCTATAATAAGTACCGGGTAGAAAAAGCTTTTACAGCATAAAAAGACTGTTTGATAACTTAAACAACAGCTGTTATTTTTGTGGTGCCAATATTGTAAGAATAAACAAGTTTGTTCTGTAAGTGCTTCAAGTTTTTTATGTCCCCCACCCACTATAGTGGGGGACATATTGTTTTTGCACTGTCTGTTGGTCTGGACGTTGGTCTGTTGGTCTGTTTGCTCCAACTTTAACATTTGCAATAACTTTTTCAATATTCAAGATAGCAACTTGATATTTGGCATGCATGTGTATCTCATGAAGCTGCACATATTGAGTGGTGAAACGTCAAGGTCATCCTTCAAGGTCAGAGGTCAAATATATGTGGCCAAAATCGTTCATTTTATAAATACTTTTGCAATATTGAAGATAGCAACTTGATATTTTGCATGCATGTGTATCTCATGGAGCCGCACATTTTGAGTGGTCAAAGGTCAAGGTCATCTTTCAAGGTCAGAGGTCAAATATATGTGGCCAAAATCGCTCATTTTATTAATACTTTGGCAATATTGAAGATACCAACTTGATATTTGGCATGCATGTGTATCTCATGGAGCCGCACATTTTGAGTGGTGAAAGGTCAAGGTCATCCTTCAAGGTCAGAGGTCAAGTATATGTGGCCAAAATCGCTCATTTTATGAATACATAGGCAATATTGAAGATACCAACTTGATATTTGGCATGCATGTGTATCTCATGGAGCCACACATTTGGAGTGGTGAAAGGTCAAGGTCATCCTTCAAGGTCAAAGGTAAAAAAAATAATTCATAGCGGCGCAGAAGGGGACATAGTGTTTCTGACAAACACATTTTTCTTGTTTTATATCTGATTTATCTTTGTTTTTGCATTAAATGTTGTATATTTCCAATTACATCACTACATTACGAATGTAACATGTGCTTTTTTCACAAGAAATTATTTAGTGTAATTTTGTGTTACTGAAGTGTTTTAAAAACATTATGTGTAAAAATTGTTTCAAAAACACTTTTTCACCATTTATGAATTATGATCATTATGTTTGACTTATTGTTTTGACTGTGCTGCCATGGGATTTCTGCAGTGAATGTGTCATATTTGGCAGTGATGAGATTATTGTGAAATGAATGGGTACTTATGTCTCTAGGAGTCAGGGGCTATTTCTTAATTATTTACCTGTCTTTGATATTATAGAAAACATTTTATATGTGACATATTGAAAACACTAGAATTTGAAAGAAGCTAATAACTTGACATGCTTAAAGGCAACAGTTGTTTTGAAATATAACATATGTACATTTTATAATAAGAAAAGTGTCTAGTAAATAAATGTGTCATGCTCTCTCCTAATATATAGTGCTGCTTCACTTTTCTCCCAGGCCACTAATGCTACTCTAAGTTAGTTTTCTGCAAAATTGTTTTTTAATACATTAAGAAATTAAAACAATTTTGTGAACGTTTTAATTGTTTAATATGCTATGATAATATTAAATTATAATCATGGATAGATCGCAGCTGACGACATTGATTCGAGCAAACATTAAAACATATATGTGTCATTATGTATATATGATTGAAGATGTTGTTTTTTTCAGATCAATTATTTGATATGAATACATTTTATGAGAAATGCAATTCATGTGTCTTTTATTTTTTTAAGATTACTATACTTTCTGCACTATTCAAAGCACTTTACAAATCTGATAGCAATTGTGTAACTGTTACAAACCAATGATCATGTTACACGTTCACGAGACTCCGTAAGAACGGCACAAAACATGACTAAATTTATTTCAGACTTATCGGAGAGCATTTTGATGACTTCTAACACTTGGCAGTTGCACTCCGGAATCTAACTCAAGAAAGTTACAGTGAACCACGATTTCTTGAAGTTTCTTGAAATATAACCTGCATCGATAAAATTTACAAATCTCTTATATGCGTTTTTTGTTGCATAGATTTACATGTATTTTGAAAAATGTATTGTGTCTGTATTATTATTTTAACTAATGTTTTATAAAAGGCAATTTGAAAAATGGTTAGCGTTTAGCTTTTTTACGTTACATATGTAAACGACTTTACAATGTTGAGAAATGGCACGGGGCGTATAGTGTCCGTGGAAATGGGGACATGGAACAAATCGTAAACATGAGAATAAAAACATAGCGCGTAGGAATATTCTCAATGAGTTGTCTGGTAAGAACTGACTTGATTTTGTGTCAAACAGACAAAACAAATTATATTGCGCACGCGAAATGGTGATTCTGGAACACAAAGACATTTAGAATACTTTGTGGAACACAATATAGTATACTGAAATTTATGGTTGTGGAACAGTTCATTTTTTCACACGTGCAGTATCCGTAGGTCAGCAAGATATAATTAATTAAAACAAAAACAAGGATACAGTTGAATTGAGATGCTTAAGACCCGTTTAGATTTAGATGATGTTATTCAAAACGCCCGTTAGAAAAGCGACGTATTATGGGAACTGCTCTGGTCGGCATACATCAGGATATCTAGTGGATATAAAAAAAATCGGATCATCAATATATAGCTGATTACATGTCTGTTTATTTTTTATTGCTATTGTATACAGACATTTCATACATGAACGACAAATTCCTGTTTTAAAATAATTAACTGATCGACCGTCCGCGCTTTCGCGGTCCGTATTCGTAATGAAAATAAAGATACAGTAGGTTAAATACCCATTCTAAAGTTGTTTAAAATAGACAATTGATCTAACTGATGAAACAAGTATTCTTTTTACAAATTTGTCAATTATTACGCGAAAACATGTTTGTTAATAAAAATTCGAGTTGGCGCGAAAAACGGACTGAAGGATTTTGTAAGAGGTGTTCCGAAAAACGAAATCGAAAGTACTTTCGTTTTGGCGACGCCACTTAAAATTTGTTGATATTTTATTAATTAGTTTTTTTAACGTCTAAGCGGTGGTGAGTGCAAGTTATATTGATCGTTCAAGAGTATTTTGAAACCTATAAGCACATTTAACAGGTTTTATATGCTTGATGATCCTGCGTCTCATTTTATTTATAATTATTTTGTCGCAATCGAATTTATAATAAAAACAAAAATAACAAAAATACCATCATCATCATCATCATCATCATCATTATTATTATTATTATTATACTTATTATTATTGGCACTCTTAAACATATTAAATATATTGTTGTTATGTGATCATCATGAAAACCATCTTCCTTTACATCAAATTACCAATAAGAAGAAATTTTATAATTTTATTATTAAAATCGCATTAAAAACTATATAATCAATATTCTTAATTATTCCATTTGTCCAAATATTAGCAGGTAGCACAACAAAATGAACCCTTATTATGAGGACACTCGAGGTCGAGACATGAAGGTAGGAGATGTGATGGACATTACTCAGGAGGGTAATGGAGGGGTTATGAAGAAACTAGTGAAAGCAGGGCTCAAAGATGAGAGTTTTCCAAGCTTTGGGGATCGAGTGACGTTCACTTACGATGCTTACATTGGAACAGAGATAAGCCAGGACAAAAAGTTTGATTCTACAGCGGATAAGGGGGAGATGTTCAGTTATGAATCATTAAAAGGTAATGATCGTTAAAATCACGCCTGTTACCAAAAAATTTTTATATATTGTTTTTTTTAAATAATCTTTCTTAGCAGAAAAATCAGTATTTAGTTATTTGGTGGTTGAAATACAGTCTGAGCTAAATTTAAAGAAGTTCTTTTTAAGGTTTGAGAAATTTTATGATATGAAATGGTAATATTAGTACATTAAAAAATTTAGATTAAAAAAAATATATATTCTATAATTGATTAGTAAATTTCAGAATTAACATAAATAGTATATGGGTTACCGGTAAAATAAAAATTTGTAAAGGCTAATTTTAGTTTTATTAAGGCACTTTCTGTAAAAAATCATTTTGTTTTAAATTTTACAGGAAAAATTATAAGGGGCCTTGAGATGGGAGTGCTGACTATGGAGAAAGGGGAACATGCTATATTTACAATTCAACCAGAATACGCCTTTGGTGAGGCTGGGATACCTGATAAGGTGCCAGGAAAAGCAGTTGTCACATTTGACACCAAAGTCATTGATATTGAATGTAGGTAGTGATATTAGATTTGCCAAGTTTATATATTAATTTGTTTAATAATATTGCTGCCTCTGGTAGTGTGTTTTGTAACGATATTGGCCTTTAGGGATCTAAAAACTATTTATTATAATCTGACCATATACTTTTTCCTCTTTAATAGAGACCCCTTAGAAAACAACCATTTATTATTGAAAAAAAATTAAATACATACATGTAGTTATTATACCCAAATATCTTAAGCTATTAAATTGAGATATATGTTTTTATCTTAATTGAGCATTCCAGTGCTTATTTTCAGTTATTGTGGTCACCCTTTGCCAGTTGTTGTTTGTCATGAAATGTCACAGTTAAAGGGACCTTTTCACATATTTTGGCATGTATTTAAGTTTGTCATTAAAAGCTTTATATTGAAAAATGCAAACATCGGATCTCAAAAGCTCCAGTAAAAAACAAGAATACAATTAAAGAAAGAAAAAAAAAGGTAACCCTCAACTGGGCTCAAACCACTGACCCCTGGAGTAAAAGTCTAACGCTTAGACTGCTAGGCCATCTGTAGTCTGTACTAATACAATGAGTGATTTATTTTATACTTTATATAAGCAATCTTCGTAGTGTCACAAAATAAAACAACAACGGAACTTTTCAAAGTATTGAATAGTTTCGCGTTGCAACACTTGAATATTCTCAGCTTTTTAAATCGTCAAAAGATGCATATAATGGATATTTTAGAGCATGGTAAATGTTCAGTATTGCTGTTTCCTCACAAATATCGTAACTACAGCCAAACTTTGAAAATTTGAAACATTTTTTTTTTAATTTGTCAATTTACCAAAACCTTAAAAGGTCCCTTTAAAATGTCAACAATACTGAGGCTTTATTGCATGCAGTCTTGATGGAACTTCCTCATACTGTTTGCCTCGACAATCTCTAACCCAAGTTGGAATTGTGGTCATGTCAAAAAAGTTGGACAAATCTTAGAAACACTAAGCTAGAGGCCATATTTATGACTCAATCTTGATGAAACTTGCATATCAAAATTTCTTTTAGGTCCTGATTTTTCAAATGAGCAGGACAAATCCATCGTGAAGAAGGTTATTAAGCATGGTGTTGGATTCAATCAAGCCAACTTTGGATGTAAGGTGACAAGTAAGTACATTCAGTTTTGATACAGATATGTTCTGAGAATAAATATGTTTTGTCTTGTCTTTACCAAGAAATGTTTGTCATTTACATGTAGATGAAAAACTACACATTTTCTTCATATTGATGCATATGTTCATGTAAGACGTGACTTGTGATGTCATTGGAAATGTAGTCAGTAATATACTGATGCTAGTAGAAATTCATGCTAGTGTGTTATAAAGCATTGGCTACAACTTTTAACAATTCAGCATGACTGACTCTTGCCTTCTCACTTTGTCCAAATGTCCTTAACATAGTGGCCATGTGTGATGAACAGTGGCGTAGCTGCTATAAGGCACAGATGGCCCGGGCCTACAATTTTTTTTAAGATGAAAAAATAAAAATGCTTTTACTTCGAAAAACGCATTTAAATGTTGACCCTGAGGGGGGGGTGAGGTGTTAGAAATCTGCATTTCATATTGACATAATCCTCAGACGATGGATTCTGGTCCTGTTCAAAGGACATATCTTCCAGTTATCAACTTTACTTCTTTCTATGTGCATAGATTCTAGCTCGTTTCTTTTCACGTGACTTTCTGTTACAAGTTTACATAGATCTACATGTAGATCTACTTGTCTCCCTTTCAACACTACAGTAAGTTGTAATCGATTATCATTGGATTTTTAAGAAACATTCCAAATTATGTTTATGACTGCAGAAAATTTAAATGGAGCACTTGCCCCTGTATCCCGATCCATTGACTGAATCCGAGTTGGTTCGGTCCATTGATGCCGAACAAAAATGTGCCATTATAGACATGCAGAAAGTATTATTGGAAAGAATTCCCATGGTTTGGCTTGTGAATAAGTGGAGTGTTACACTTTTAATTAAATGTTTCTCTGTTCCATATTGTTTTAAAATTCAGTTCTCTGGTATAAAGATACAAATACAGTGAAATTTAGTTCTCTGACATTGAGATAAAACAGTAAAATATCAAAGAACAACAGGCCAAAGTCTTATATTTTCTTATCCCCCCCCCCCCGGTTTTATGCATCATATCCGGGCCTACAGCTAAAAAAATGCTAGCTACGCCCCTGATGAAAATCCTTCCACTTCTAGAGAATATTAACCATTTATGTATTTTGAGGTGTTTGTAGTCCCTTAGAAATTTATATTTGATTGAAGACCTTTTTTACTAGATTCAAGTTCTAAAGGCTTTATTTCCAACTCTTAGATACTGATGAGCAGCAAACAGCATAAAACCTGAACAGAATGCGAGTTACTCGCAGGCTGTTCTGGTTTTATGCTGTTAGCACATAGCCATTTTCACTTTGCTTCTGAGTGGAAACGGGTTAAGAGCAGACACACATAAAAGACTCAAACATTTGACCTTGAATAATGACTAGAGCTTGGGTGATTGACTAATGCCTTCTGGACACCATAACAATGACCTAAATATTGTAACCATTTTTCATGAAAATCCTATAATGGTTGTAGAAGATATTGACCTGACATGTAAAAATAGGCTACAACTTTTTACATTGAAGTATAACATAACCTTGGGCGGGCATGAGTGACTCTTGTCTTCTGCACATGGTCACAATGCCCTTAACATTTCAGGAAAGTTTCAGTTTTATGATAATTCATGAAATGGTTCGATGGTATGGAGCACAAATGACAAACAGTTTTTTTAACTTTCTTCAAATGGTATAGGAGATAAAGAAGACAAAACTTAAATTGAGGCTTAAACCTTTGGCCCTTTAGTATGAAGTTACCTTGAGCAGGTATTGTCTCAATCAGTTCCCTCAATGTTTAAACAAGTTTCATGACAATCCTTTAAAACCTACATGTATAGGAGATATGGAGCAGACAAAAAAGTGCTTCAAGCAGACAGGCGGTCAAATGGCATTTCTACAATCACCCTTACCCCTTTTCGGCTGGGGATTATAAATAGAATTACAAGTAAAACTTTGATACGAAAGGGAGCAAAAGATGTCAAACATTACAGTGATAACAATAAGCTGTTGTTATTTTATATAAATTTGAAATGACTTCGATCAGAGTTGACACCTAATGTATAATGCTATGATATTTAACAAGATAATAGTATCATGTTGACAAGCTATGGATACTTCTTGCTTGATTCAGTTGACATAAGGTGTGAATGTAATGGCCACGTCTATTATGACTGGAAAGAGAAGACATTTCTACTTGGTGAGGGCACAGCAAAGGGAACAGATGTACCTAAAGTTGTTGAGGTGAGATGGTGTTAAATATGTTAAATTGAATTAAACTAAATAAGGTGCTGTTAAAAACACATTTTTCATACCCCAAGCTTAATTGAGTAATTGACATATAATGATGCAATTTCAAATGATCATGGATTGTTGCGTATCATAAGTTATGATGTTAATTTGCGAATTTGTGATTTCGTCATCATACATTAATAATTACAAAAGTATGCCCCTTTAAAGTTGTTTAATTATGCCACTTTGGTAAAAGCCAGCCATGTCCTGCATGGTGGTCACGATGTCAGTATACAGATATAAAGTACAATAACCTTAAAAATGGCTCTAAATTTGATTTTAATGTTTATATCAAACTAATTTATCAAAACTATACTAATATCTACTTTTAAAATCACTTTCTCTGAAACTGCAGTGTTGTTTTTGTTATGTATAAGATAGTAAAATGATATTTTTTTAATCCTGCCTCTGTAGTCAAAACGGGCAATCCCAAATGGGTTGCATTATTTTGTATCAACATCCTACATATAATGACAAGTAGCGTATGGTGGGGGTATTCTGCCTCACTAATGTGACAAGCTCTATTTTGGCTTTTCTTTTTTTTTCCATAAATGACTTCTTCTTCAATTCTTTGTATTGACTCTCATTCTAGGAATATCTGGACACATGGAAGCCAAAAGAGACGTCTCGTTTGAAGGTGAAATCAAAGCATGCATATGGGGAAGCGGGTTGGCCAGAACAAAACATTCCCCCAAATCAGGATCTGGATTTTGTTGTGACCATGGGCGATTTTGAGCGTGTAAGATTACCATTATTATTGTGCTTTTTTGACAGTAAGTTTTAAGACATAATCTTAAAAAAATAAAATTTTAGCAACTCATTTTCGGACACACAGATTTCTACGCATAATAAATGGCCCTTATGGTAATTTTTGGAAAGTAAAATTTTATCAGAATTCTTCACACTTGCATTCAACTGTTGACATATACAGATTTGTTATTAAAGAGACCTTTGTATAGTAAATTGGTAATTTGGTAAATTGATAAAATTGAAATAAAAGTTTGAGATTTGCACAATTTTGTTATATTTGTGATATTTACCAGAAAATAGTAATACTGAACAGTTGCCATGCTCTAAATTATCCATTATATGCATCTTTTGACAATGTAAAACCTGAAAATAATAATACAGATATTTCATAACTTGCATTTCTTTTTGTCAGGTACTTGAGTGGTGGGAAAGTACATTTGAGCAAAAACTGAACAGATGTGATGAATTCAGGACCAAAGGAAATAATTACTTTAAAGTATGTGCTACCCTCTCATACATCTGTTTTATAATTATTTGTATTGCCACTGTGGATTGTTTGTTATAATATGAGCCTATATGAGTCGTGTTCTGAAAAAACTGGGCGTAATGCATGTGCGTAAAGTGTCGTCTAAGATTAGCCTGTGCAGTCCGCACAGGCTAATCAGGGATGACACTTTCCGCCTAAATTTGATTTTTGCTGAGAAGAGACTACATTTAAACCAAAATTGTCAGATAGTGTAGCTCCAGAAAAGACTGCACTTATCTACCTTTGCAGCATGTGGCATTAAATCATTTTCACAATATTTGGCTCATCTTAAGGTTCTTCTGTGACACAACTTTATAAAATTATTGTAGAAAAAGGAGTATGCTCTTGCAACTCGGTTTTATGAGGAGCTGATAGAACTTGCAGAAAATGAGATGTGCATGACAGGAAAGGATGAAGAAAGGCGTGTTAAGGTCCTCACATGTGGTATGGGAAGGTTAAATTCTGGCACAAAATTGTTATTGTGAATAAATTGTGAACTATGCTTTGCAGTTCTGTTTTTATGTCCCCCACTATAGTAGTGGGGGACATATTGTTTTTGCCCTGTCTGTCTGTTGGTCTGTCTGTTGGTCTGTTTGCGCCAACTTTAACATTTTGCAATAACTTTTGCTATATTGAAGATAGCAACTTCATATTTGGCATGCATGTGTATCTTATGAAGCTGCACATTTTGAGTGGTGAAAGGTCAAGGTCAAGGTCATCCTTCAAGGTCAGAGGTCAAATATATGTGGCCAAAATCGCTCATTTTATGAATACTTTTGCAATATTGAAGATAGCAACTTGATATTTGGCATGCATGTGTATCTTATGGAGCTGCACATTTTGAGCGTTGAAAGGTCAAGGTCAAGGTCATCCTTCAAGGTCAGAGGTCAAATATATGTTGCCCAAATCGCTTATTTTATGAATACTTTTGCCATATTGAAGATAGAAACTTGATATTTGGCATGCATGTGTATCTTATGGAACTGCACATTTTGAGTGTTGAAAGGTCAAGGTCAAGGTCATCCTTCAAGGTCAGAGGTCAAATATATGTGGCCCAAATCGCTTATTTTATGAATACTTTTGCAATATTGAAGATAGCAACTTGATATTTGGCATGCATGTGTATCTCATGGAGCTGCACATTTTGAGTGGTGAAAGGTCAAGGTCATCCTTCACAAGGTCAAGGTCATCCTTCACAAGGTCAAGGTTATATATAGGGGGACATTGTGTTTCACAAACACATCTTGTTAAAGAATTACTGGTAAACCATCAGTGTTAGTCAGAGTTGTCAAATATTATCTTAATAATTATAATTCCAGCCAAAAAATATGTGTTTTTACTGTTGAAAAATTATTAAGTCGAAACAATTTAGTTTTCAAACTCATTTTCTTAAATACTATGGAACTGATATTTTTCTTTTTCGTGGTATTTTTGAATTGTTTGTGTTGGTAGTTAACCAAAATTAATTCAGGGCCAGTATTTACCAATTAAGACTAAGGTCTCATAATTAAGTATATTCTTACAACTGTAAAGTTATAAAAGTATAATAGTGTTTAAGCAAACCAACAAATGTAAATATTATTCACCTGTCAATAAGGCCTTTAAAGGACAAGATTGAAAACTATCAATACATTTAACTCCTACCAGTATATTTGGTTGTTGACCTTGAATTGTGTCTGTTGACCTCAATCAGTCTTTGAATACAAACTTTGACTTTTGACATAAGACATATTTAAGTTGGGACACTCGGACACAAGCAAATTTATTTGACAATCGATCAGTACTGGACAAAATAATGCTTTTCATGAAGTGTTAGGATTGATTCCCTATATTTTACCTTGGACCTTTTCTCTGTGAACTTTGACCTAGAATCTGATACTTTTTGCAAAATATTGCAGAAACAGAAACTATTTATACTGAAAACCTTAATTCCATTGAACATTTAATGATTACCTTGATCTGTGACATAGGGAGTGGATTCATGTGCGGAATACTGTTGTTCAATCTTTTGAACTTTGCAATATATTGAATGAAAATTCATATACCGGTAATCAAGACAAAATTAATATATTCTGCACAGAAAGTGGTATGCCTGAATCATATACTATAATTTGACATATCACCTTGAATGTGACCTTGAATTTGGATCTGGTTCTTAACCAAGACATTTAATTTACCGATAGTGTGTTCACATAAAAGAGCATTCTTTCAGTTAAGCATATATATGTTCATTGATAAAAGTGTGCAGTGTTTACAAAACTGTAATAACAGTATACATGTATCTTAATAAAAACATCTGTAAGTGTTAACCTGAAATTTATGTTTAAAAGAGAAATAAATACATAAATAGTTAAATCTGTCAACATCATGTGACATGCAGTTTGAATGATTTTTGTTTCTTGCAGGGCATCTTAATCTAGCTCAGGTTTACTTAAATCAACCAGAGTTGTGCAAAAGTGATGAAGTGATAAAATGTTGTGAAGAAGCCCTGAAACTCGACCCAAAAAATCTCAAAGCATTCTACAGAAGAGGAATGGTATGTATAAAATTATAAACTTTATTGGTTGTAAAGTTTCAAAATGTTTTTTGTTTAATTAAAATTTATAACTATTCAACTTAACTGATGGGGAGTGGAAAGGTATTGTTTTAAGGTTTAAATGTTCAAAACTTTAAAATGTATTTTAAATCTTTTATTTTATATTATTTATAGGTTTTTTATTTTATATTAAAATTGAAAAGTGTATGACTTCTTTATAAAATCAATTTTTTGCAGCTAGTGCATTTATAATGTGTCTGAGTAATAAAACCTCCAATGAAGGTCAGTATTACCAGCTGTATGAAAAGTATACAATATGATATTCTATAGGCGAAGTTCGAGCGCAATCCAGAAGATGCTGAAAAAGACTTCAGAAGAGTGCTTAAACTGGAACCAAATAACAAGGATGCAGAGCAAATGATTAAGAAATGTCAAGAAGGCAAAAAAGATGCTAAAAGAAGTGAGAAAACGCTGTATACACGAATGGCTGGTGGTGTAAAAGCAAATGGGGTAGAGTACTATGTCATATAAAAAAAATTAATTCTGTACTTGAGCCTGATAGCATTATCAAGTCTGAAATTTACTTAATTCTCCATTTTGTGTGAGGCTCTGATACAAATAAAAAATGTATGAATTCACAATTAAAATACATGTATATTTTGTTGCAGAACTTATCATCGAGCAATTGTTTATTGTCTGTAGAAATTAACTCTATGCATGTCATATTAGAATTAATTCTAACTCATTGTTGTCGACTGAATTTAATATGAATTAAATAAAGCAGATTTTTCAACTTATATGCTTTTTTAAGATCAATGCTCAATTGTCTATCTGTGTCTCACAATGATTTTGTTTCATTTCAGGACAGTGACAAGCAATCAAGATAATCTTTTTGTTATATGTGTTGGTCTTTATTGGTGTTGTTTCCTAAGAACATGATTCTGAAATATTAGCTTTTGAGTCCAGTGATCAATGAATAATGTTGGCTTTGTAAAGGTTTCTTTTTTTTGTCTGATCTGATGTATTATATTACATTACATTAATACATATCACAGTATGTTTTCTAAGATGTATGAAGTATAATATTTAACCATTATTTACTTTTTCACATTGAAGATTTATATATTAAAATGATTTGTTACTGAATATATTGAATATATAATGGCATACATGTCTCCTCTTTCTAAACAATATCACTTCACTGTTTCTTATGCCTTAGGATCATAACAAAGTTCCATGAATGCTTCATTCTGAAATGAAAGTTAACATGTACCTGTATAAAAATTCTTTGTGAGGCATTTTTGAGTTGTGTTATTTTGAGTCTTTTTAAATAGCCATAATTTATTGCTTATTTATAAGTGGCATTTTGATGTTCTTTTTTATGACCCCTTTCGAAGAAAAGGGGGCATATAGTGATCGGACTGTCCGTCTTTCCATCACACTTTGCGTTTAGGTTTCGAAAAATGCTCATAACTTCAATGTCCCTTGAGATATAACCTTCATACTAGTATTTGGTATGCATGTGTATATGGACAAGGCCTTTCCATACGCACAAAAATTTTGACCCCTGTGACCTTGATCTTGAACTTAGGGTTCGCGTTTAGGTTTCAAAATCAGTGTTTAGGTTTCGAAAAATGCTCATAGTTTCTATGTCCCTTGAGACATAAACTTCATATTTGGTATGCATGTGTATATGGACAAGGCCTTTCCATACGCACACAAATTTTGACCCCTGTGACCTTGACCTTGAACTTAGGGTCCGTGTCTAAGTTTCGAAATCTGCGTTTAGGTTTCGAAAAATGCTCATAATTTCTATGTCCCTTGAGATATAACCTTCATATTTGGTATGCATGTCTATATGGACAAGGCCTTTCCATACACACACAAATTTTGACCCCTGTGACCTTGACCTTGAACTTAGGGTCCGCGTTCAGGTTTCGAAATCTACGTTTAGGTTTCGAAAAAAGCTCATAACTTCTATCAAGCGTTTATAGGGGGCATAAGTCATCCTATGGTGACAGCTCTTGTTTTATGTGATATTAGACATAACAATATTCACAAACTAGTAACATTTGGGTATCATGTGTTTGTATTCCTGGTTGCATTCTTTCTATATATGGGTACAATGTTTTTAGAATATTGTTGTCGTCTATTTCTTATTGCCTTCATTATACATTAAATATAAAAGCAGTGTTTTTGTTTCTATCTATGTGAATTCATACTTTCTGTACAATTTTTATGCCCCCGAAGGAGGGCATATAGTGATAGGATGTCCGTGTGTCTGTCTGTCTGTCTGTCTGTGTGTCTGTCCTGCTGTCACACTTTGTGTTTAGGTTTCGAAAAATGCTCATAACTTCTGTGGCGCTTAAGATAGCAACTTGATATTTGGCATGCATGTGTATCTCATGGAGCTGCACATTTTGAATGGTGAAAGGTCAAGGTCATCCTTCAAGGTCAAAGGTCAAATATATGGCTTCAAAGCGGCACAGAAGGGGGCATTGTACTTCTGACAAATGCATCTCTTTTTTTTATTTTTTTGTGGATTTTAATTGTAATTTTTATCTCGCATAAGAAAAACATGTTCAGTGAGTTTTGGGATCACCTTTTTTGTCTGTCACTTGTCAACTGTGGTTAACATTTACTTTGCAAACAATCATGAAGTCACATTTATTTCCCAATCTTTATGTGATTTGGAAGGCAATTTGTCAAAATGATATTCCGGCCTAGTAGAAAACTGGGAAATGTGGGTTCAAAAACAAGGTTAGTAGGACAAATTACAGGAAAAGCTTGTGAGCACTGTATCAGGTCCATTATATGCATCTCATGATTCTAATAATGTATTGTCCATGTGCTATAATGATTCTGGCGAAATGAATAACATAGGGCGCAGGCGCACAAGGGCCTTTGGCCCTATTGTTGTTTTCCTAAGCCTTAACGAATGGGGGGATATTAAGGTAGCGCACCCATAATGATTTCCCATGATTTCTTCGAAGATTGAAGAGCCTGTGAAAAGTTGCCGTGGCCGAGGGGTTAAGGCGATAAACTTGAAATCTTTTGGGATTTTCCTGCGCAGGTTTGAATCCTGCCGACAACGCATACTTTTTGCGACGCGTTTCATTTCTTTTCTATTCTAATTTGATTTAATATAGTATATAAGCTATGTTTATTGTTAAATATTTTGCAATTTTTATGCATATTTTTCAATTTTTATGTCCCCCACCACTATAGTGGGGGACATATTGTTTTTGCCCTGTCTGTTGGTTTGTTTGTGTGTTTGCGTCAAACTTTAACATTTGCCATAACTTTTGCAATATTGAAGATAGCAACTTCATATTTGGCATGCATGTGTATCTCATGGAGCTGCACATTTTGAGTGGTGAAAGGTTAAGGTCATCCTTCAAGGTCAAAGGTCTAATATATGGGTCAAAATCGCTTATTTAATGTACACTTTTGAAACATTGGAGATAGCAACTTGATATTTGGCATGCATGTGTATCTCATGGAGCTGCACATTTTGAGAGGTGAAAGGTGAAGGTCATCCTTCAAGGTCAAAGGTCACATATATGGGGACATAGTGTTTCACAAACACATCGCTTGTTAAAATTAAAACAGCCTTATGGCTACATTGGGTGATTTACTGCTGAAAATACGAATCATGCATGTTGCATTTTAATTTTTATTTCAAAACGTAATCAGTAAATCTGTCTATTTCTTGGTATTTTTGCTGTATACTGTGTATCTTTAAAAAATATTACTTAAATGATACTATTTTGAATTTTATGACACTTTGTTTTTAACAAACCCGATTTTTACTAGGCTGAAACCACTTCCATTTCATGGCGCTCTTCAGTAGATAACAAGTTATAAAAAGTAAATGTCTGTAAAAGAATACTTATTTCATCTTGTTTAAACTTTAAACATCTTTACTGCCCATATTTGGAAAGCTGGAAAAATTATGGAACTTTCATATATCCCAGGGGTGCAAATAAACTGTACAAAAGCCGAGCGTGGAGTGGTTTTGAAAAAATCTGTATATTTTTTCATAAAAGCACGGAAAGCCGCCTTAAAAATTTGCATGTAGTTCAGTGAAATGATGCTGATGTAGAAAATAATACATTATATTTGGATAGGTGCCCATTATAGGTGTGCTACCTTAAGATTACTTGCCATGCTTGTCTGTCAAAAGTGTGGTCTCCTTTCACAATCTCTTTTCTTTTCAGGATTATACTGTAACTTGGTGAGAAAAAGAATCATTAAAAAGCCTTTTTTTCAAACAAAACCGATTTAAATTGCTGGAAGGTAAATAACTTTTAACAGGGCATCAATCTGTCTGTCATTGAATTGCCATCCTCAGGCAAGCATTAACTTCTAAGACATCATTTGCGGTCACATTAACGCTTGTAATAATTTTTTTCAAGAACTGAATAGCTTGATTTCTAATTTCTTTACTGAATGAGCTGTCCGGACAATCTGACTAATTGGCCTTATCACCAACAATAAGATGCTATTTAATTGTTATGAACCCAACACAAGTAGGATATTATCTTTAATTGTAATTCTTAAGGAAACAAACGACTTCTATCCATTAGTGTACTTATGAATTTAAATTTATAATTGGGCCTTTCTCTGTGAAAAGGGGGTTTAATGCATGTGCATAAAGTGTTGTCCTAGATAAGCCTTACAGTCTGCACAGGCTAATCAGGTACGAAACTTTCCACTTTATTGGTTTAAAGAAAATTTCTTTAAAGCAAAAGTAAAAATTTTGCAAAAAGTGTCATCTCTAATTAGCGTGTGCAGACTGCACAGGCTTATCTGGGACAACACTTTACGCACATGCATTAAACCCCCTTTTCACAGAGCGTGTCTTATTTGTTGAAAAGCAAGATGATGCGAACACCAATTAAAGCATATACCGCAATCAGGTTATCATAATGAGGTAGTTTCCCATTAGTTAATGTATAAAGAAGTAAAGTCATGAATATTTATGAGTATTAGTTTCCATATGTGGATCCATCAGAAAATGAATGATTTGGACAGATTGACCAATTTGCATGTTGACCAGTTGAATTGAGTCATTCATTTCCTGACAAACTCATAACGACAAAATTGCTATACATTTTTTGAAATACTGTATTTCTACTGTATATAAATATATGCACATCTGTCATACAGAATGAAATGCACGAAAGTGCCAAAACTGCATTGCTTATTACAATTGGGAAGATTGTATTGTTATTACAATTATACTGAATTTTTAAACCAAACATGTAAAAGCAATTTTGACATGAACACAATAATTGCTAATGTGTTGTATAAAACAAATACCATAGTAGATGATAATGCCTAGCATTTTATTTGAATTTACTAATTACACAAATACCATTATGTACACCTATGTAGAATAAGATTTAGACACAAAGCATAATTATGTAGTTTCCAAGAAAGCATTGCATACAGTGTATGTGTAAAATACACAACTGTAAATGAGACATAAAAACACTTAAATTATTCAGATCATATGGTATTAAAATAACCTTAAAACAACATTTAAAAAAAATTATTTTATACATAATATATAATTGATTTACAACTCGTAATATTTTGACATAAATTAAAATTATAGACAAAGATTTCTCAATATTCCTATACGTACAGGGCATTTCTAAGTGACAAATATTTATTTATGTTGATCATTTATTTAAACAATTGATCAATTTGTTGTTCAAAGTTCATATTTGTACACATAAACCCATTTATGCCTAGTGGACTCTCACATCCTTCTAAATTGGATCAATTTATTTCCGAAATTAGGGATGTCTATTATATTTATTTCTATATTTAGAATATTTCTTACAGAAATTCCTTTAAGCTAACAGCGCAGACCCAGATGAGACGTCTCATCTGGGTCTACGCTGCTTGCCAAGGCCTTTTTTCTAGACGCTAGTCATAAATGGATTAAAGCAAATATGTATAAAAATTGAAGCAATTATACAAATATAACAAGATTAAAAGATTCATCTGAAAAGCAACAAAAATGCTACATAACCGGTAGGTATCTTTGGTTCAAACCCAATGATTGCCAGCAAATGATATGAGACGAAAGGCATACATATTTCTGTATGAAAATACTCCAATTAGTTTGGCTCCGAGAATACTGGGCTTTATGCATGTGCTTTAGTGTCATCCAATATAAGCCTGTTCAGTCTGCACAGAGTAATCTGGGGAAACGATTTCTCAGAAGAGACTTACTTTCAACTAAAATTCCAAAAGCGGAAAGTGTTGTCCCTAATAAGCCTGTGCAGACTGCATAGGCTAATCTGGGACGACACTTTTTGCATATGCCCGGGTTGTTCTTAGAACGAGGTTCAAATCTATTTTTATAATAAGATCCATGCGCCTCAAATATCTAAATAGATTCTTAAAAAAAAGAAGGAGCCAAACAACTGGATCTTACTTAAAAATATTTAATATTGCACAGACAATAATATAAAACAGTGATTGTAAGACCAAACACATCTCCAATACAAATTCTCCCATTCATTAATGTTTATATTATCAATATATCTGATTATCATATACAAAAAATTGAATAGTTAAATCGGTGATTAAAATTATGAATAGAACCCATAATTGTAAAATAATGAAAATGCATTCTTAAAAATTATTTTGTTCCAATATATTTTACCACCTGTAAAATAAATTGGTCAATAATGACAAAATACATGCATTCAAACAACCCTTATACAATGACATACGTTTGGCATTGAAAAATATTGTATTCAAACATTAAATAATATACATGTTAAAATTCCTATACTATTGCAAAAAACAGATCAGATAAACTGCTAAGAATACTTCTTTAAAATTATGTGATTTGGTCCTAAAACGGCCATTTAAATGCAACTAACAATTATGAAATGGGCAGTGCTCTGTGAAATGGGGATTACATGCATGTGTGTGAAGTGTCATCCCAAATTAGCATGTGCAGACTGCACAGGCTAATCTGGGACGACACTTCACACACATGCATTAAACCCCCTTCCACAGAGCACAGCTAAAATGTAATCCTTAAAACTGCGTGTGCAAAGGGCAAAGCAATACAAATGAGATCATGTGAGCACTTATAACCTTCACAGTTGTTGACATACCAAAACTATGTAACAACATTCCAATAATCATACACGAGAAATGCACATAAATGTAATCATGATTGTATTTATATCAGAACCACAGGGTGTATACAATTTTACAATAAATATCAACAAAATACAGACATGAAATATATTCACCATTAGGCCATCATATGAATATTTAATACTTAACTTCAATCAGAAATGGGGAAAAACATCAAAACAAATAAAATGTGTTTTCTTTAATTAAACGTTGATATTAAAAGAAATGCACAATAAAGTAAAATTGGCAATTGATAAGAGAACCT